>NC_068456.1:15250011-15290011 GCF_023373465.1 Oncorhynchus keta
ACAAGAGGCTGTAAAGCACCACTTCCATGCTGCTGGCTGTGTAAAGATGGCGGTGCTTTTTTATGTATTATTATAATATTATTTTTTGTTTTGCATCCATATTTATTGCTCTGTTTTGTCCTTCAGCGGGCGGGCTGTGGCGAGGATGGGGGATAGGGTATACGCGGCTGACTGCACGGACTGAGTTGTAAAATACCTTGACTGTCTGGCTCAAGGGACTCGCTCACATCGCTCATGACAGTCCCTGTCTGAAGCCACTAGTATTTCTCCAGGCTTTACATTGGGTCCTATCTATCATCTCTCACGGTTCAGTGTGTAGTTTAAAGTTGTTTTATACCATATTGATTTGTGATTTCAAGTCAATAAACATGCAAACATATTTGACACTTGGAATATAAAATAAGAGTAGAAAGATGATATGGCCACAGAGTGCTCCCAAATTTGAGCACAGAGTGTTGAAGCATGTTTAAACATCATCTGTTTGAATAGCTAAACAGTTATTTGGCTTTTATGTGACAGGACCTTGCACTTAGTTGGCACACAGTTCAATATTTGAACACTATTTTTGCCCCACAGAAAAAAATCTGCTTTAACTTTTAAATTATTTAGCTTGTAGTAATACTGTAGTAATAAAGAAGTTATTGACCAATGATATTGATCGAAGGGTCCTCGGGCAAAGAGAGCCTTGGCCTCCCCCTGTACTTCACCATCCCTCCTTCCCCACCCTCCTCCTTCGTAACCCATTCAATAATATATTATTTTACACAGTTAAACAAGGACAACAAAAAGCTACACACCACAAGGTGAGGAATTGATGGCAAATGTTTCCTGACTATTTGCCTGCAGGAATTTGGCAGGGCTTTGTGAAGGGTGGTTGAAATCAGACTTCAGTAGAGGCGTGAATAGGGGTTTGCCATTCAACAGAAGGAAGAAAAAGGAGAGCGGGGAAAAGAAAACGAGGGGAAAGAGAATGGACGTGTTTTTCGTTTTGCCTAAATCCGATAATGACCTTGAAGGTAGAGAGGGAGAGGTAGGAGAGCAGGGGAGCAGGGGAGCACAGGAGCGCTAACTATTTACAGCTTAGGTCTGGGTTTTTCACAAGGTCAACGCAGGGAAACAATGGCCAATAGATTTGGCCCAGGAGAGGCCTTGGTAAGGTCTGGGTGATTACTGGGTTGGACCTTTGTTCTTAAGAGGAGGGAAATGGTGACACATCATAGTCTTAAAAGCAAGTGTAAGGTTCGAGGGTGAATCAGTGTCGCTCAGTCGTCAACTTATTCTCAGGTGGAATTTATATGCTATAAAATTGCATCTGCCAAAGAAAAAAAGCAATGACATAGATTCCAACAAGGACATTATGGGCTACAACAGAATTCATTCAGAACCTCAGCCACCCTTACAGGAAATAAACCTTACTTGAATTCAATTGACTGAATTGACGTATTTCCTGTGTTATTACTGGTATACGGTCAACATCATGTAAAATAGGGCCTGCATTAGAGCTTTAGGGCGAGGGAATGAGTGTGAAAAAGGACAAGGATCATGAGGAAGAGCGTGCTGTTTTACCCCACTTGTTCTCTAAGCCCGTGATAGTCCTGTTCATTTGCATGTCAGACATGTTGATGTGGAAGGAGCCAGGTCGTGGTTAAGTTTTGTGAAATATTCATCCTGCTTTGAGGCCAGTCAACTGAAATATCTACTTGACAGACATTTAAACCGAAAGGGAATTGCATCCATTATTGAAGCACCGGCATGTTATCAATTCATACAGGTCAATAAGAAGGATTTAAATTTGTCTGTCAAGATGAAAATGTCTGTCTGTCTGTCTGTCTGTCTGTCTGTCTGTCTGTCTGTCTGTCTGTCTGTCTGTCTGTCTCTCTGTCTCTCTGTCTCTCTCTCTGTCTCTCTCTGTCTCTCGCTATCTCTCTCTCTCTCTCTCTCTCTCTCTCTCTCTCTCTCTCTCTCTCTCTCTCTCTCTCTCTCTCTCTCTCTCTCTCTCTCTCTCTCTCCTCAATGCTCTGCACTCCATCACTTTGGAGTCATAAGGATACAATGACAGTGAGGTTGAAGTGCAGACTGTCAGCTTTAATTTGAGGGTATTTTCATCCATATCTGGTGAAATGTTTAGGAATTACAATACTTTTTGTGCATAGTCCTGCCATTTTAGGGGATAAATTCACTGAAAGTAGTCAAAAGTTGAGTATTTAGTCCCATATTCCGGGCGCACAATGATTACATCAAGCATGTGACTCTAGAAATGTGTTGGATGCATTTGCTGTTTGTTTGGTTGTGTTTCAGATTATTTTGTGCCCAATAGAAATTAATGTAGAACATGTATTGTGTCATTTTGGAGTCACTTGTATTATAAATAAGAATAGCATATGTTTCTAAACACTTCTACATTCATGTGGATTCTACCATGATTACAAATAGTCCTGAATCAATCATGAATAATGATGAGTGAGAACGTTAGACACACAAATATCATAACCCCAAGACATGCTAACCTCTCACCATTACAATAACAGGAGAGGACAGCATTTTTTGGGAGTATGATATTTATG
The DNA here is from genome assembly GCF_023373465.1 of Oncorhynchus keta. Classification (NCBI taxonomy): domain Eukaryota; kingdom Metazoa; phylum Chordata; class Actinopteri; order Salmoniformes; family Salmonidae; genus Oncorhynchus; species Oncorhynchus keta. Next base: position 15,252,576 of record NC_068456.1, read on the forward strand.
CCTCTGTAACTTTGCTGGAGTGCAGAGCCAAAACAAAAAAAAGGTGTCAGTGTCTCAATACCTTTGGAGCTCACTGTAAGTGAATTTGTCCCAATACCGTTGGAGCTCACTGTAAGTGAATTTGTCCCAATACCGTTGGAGCTCACTGTAAGTGAATTTGTCCCAATACTTTTGGAGCTCACTGTAAGTGAATTTGTCCCAATACATTTGGAGCTCACTGTAAGTGAATTTGTCTCAATACCTTTGGAGCTCACTGTAAGTGAATTTGTCCCAATACACTTGGAGCTCACTGTAAGTGAATTTGTCCCAATACCTTTGGAGCTCACTGTAAGTGAATTTGTCCCAATACCTTTGGAGCTCACTGTAAGTGAATTTGTCTCAATACCTTTGGAGCTCACTGTAAGTGAATTTGTCACAATACATTTGGAGCTCACTGTAAGTGAATTTGTCCCAATACCTTTGGAGCTCACTGTAAGTGAATTTGTCCCAATACTTTTGGAGCTCACTGTAAGTGAATTTGTCCCAATACATTTGGAGCTCACTGTAAGTGAATTTGTCTCAATACCTTTGGAGCTCACTGTAAGTGAATTTGTCCCAATACCTTTGGAGCTCACTGTAAGTGAATTTGTCCCAATACCTTTGGAGCTCACTGTAAGTGAATTTGTCCCAATACCTTTGGAGCTCACTGTAAGTGAATTTGTCCCAATACATTTGGAGCTCACTGTAAGTGAATTTGTCCCAATACATTTGGAGCTCACTGTAAGTGAATTTGTCCCAATACCGTTGGAGCTCACTGTAAGTGAATTTGTCCCAATACCTTTGGAGCTCACTGTAAGTGAATTTGTCTCAATACCGTTGGAGCTCACTGTAAGTGAATTTGTCCCAATACCTTTGGAGCTCACTGTAAGTGAATTTGTCCCAATACCTTTGGAGCTCACTGTAAGTGAATTTGTCTCAATACCTTTGGAGCTCACTGTAAGTGAATTTGTCTCAATACATTTGGAGCTCACTGTAAGTGAATTTGTCCCAATACATTTGGAGCTCACTGTAAGTGAATTTGTCCCAATACTTTTGGAGCTCACTGTAAGTGAATTTGTCCCAATACATTTGGAGCTCACTGTAAGTGAATTTGTCCCAATACCTTTGGAGCTCACTGTAAGTGAATTTGTCCCAATACATTTGGAGCTCACTGTAAGTGAATTTGTCCCAATACATTTGGAGCTCACTGTAAGTGAATTTGTCCCAATACCTTTGGAGCTCACTGTAAGTGAATTTGTCCTAATACCTTTGGAGCTCATTGTAAGTGAATTTGTCCCAATACCTTTGGAGCTCACTGTAAGTGAATTTGTCCCAATACATTTGGAGCTCACTGTAAGTGAATTTGTCCCAATACATTTGGAGCTCACTGTAAGTGAATTTGTCCCAATACCGTTGGAGCTCACTGTAAGTGAATTTGTCCCAATACCTTTGGAGCTCACTGTAAGTGAATTTGTCCCAATACCTTTGGAGCTCACTGTAAGTGAATTTGTCCCAATACCTTTGGAGCTCACTGTAAGTGAATTTGTCCCAATACCTTTGGAGCTCACTGTAAGTGAATTTGTCTCAATACCTTTGGAGCTCACTGTAAGTGAATTTGTCTCAATACCTTTGGAGCTCACTGTAAGTGAATTTGTCCCAATACATTTGGAGCTCACTGTAAGTGAATTTGTCCCAATACATTTGGAGCTCACTGTAAGTGAATTTGTCCCAATACATTTGGAGCTCACTGTAAGTGAATTTGTCCCAATACATTTGGAGCTCACTGTAAGTGAATTTGTCCCAATACCTTTGGAGCTCACTGTAAGTGAATTTGTCCCAATACATTTGGAGCTCACTGTAAGTGAATTTGTCCCAATACATTTGGAGCTCACTATAAGTGAATTTGTCCCAATACCTTTGGAGCTCACTGTAAGTGAATTTGTCTCAATACCATTTGGAGCTCACTGTAAGTGAATTTGTCCCAATACCTTTGGAGCTCACTGTAAATGAATTTGTCCCAATACCTTTGGAGCTCACTGTAAGTGAATTTGTCTCAATACCGTTGGAGCTCACTGTAAGTGAATTTGTCCCAATACCTTTGGAGCTCACTGTAAGTGAATTTGTCTCAATACATTTGGAGCTCACTGTAAGTGAATTTGTCCCAATACCTTTGGAGCTCACTGTAAGTGAATTTGTCTCAATACCGTTGGAGCTCACTGTAAGTGAATTTGTACCAATACTTTTGGAGCTCACTGTAAGTGAATTTGTCCCAATACCTTTGGAGCTCACTGTAAGTGAATTTGACTCAATACCGTTGGAGCTCACTGTAAGTGAATTTGTCCCAATACCTTTGGAGCTCACTGTAAGTGAATTTGTCGCAATACCTTTGGAGCTCACTGTAAGTGAATTTGTCCCAATACATTTGGAGCTCACTGTAAGTGAATTTGTCCCAATACATTTGGAGCTCACTGTAAGTGAATTTGTCCCAATACTTTTGGAGCTCACTGTAAGTGAATTTGTCCCAATACCTTTGGAGCTCACTGTAAGTGAATTTGTCCCAATACCTTTGGAGCTCACTGTAAGTGAATTTGTCCCAATACCTTTGGAGCTCACTGTAAGTGAATTTGTCTCAATACCTTTGGAGCTCACTGTAAGTGAATTTGTCCCAATACCTTTGGAGCTCACTGTAAGTGAATTTGTCCCAATACCTTTGGAGCTCACTGTAAGTGAATTTGTCCCAATACATTTGGAGCTCACTGTAAGTGAATTTGTCCCAATACATTTGGAGCTCACTGTAAGTGAATTTGTCCCAATACCGTTGGAGCTCACTGTAAGTGAATTTGTCCCAATACCTTTGGAGCTCACTGTAAGTGAATTTGTCTCAATACCGTTGGAGCTCACTGTAAGTGAATTTGTCCCAATACCTTTGGAGCTCACTGTAAGTGAATTTGTCCCAATACATTTGGAGCTCACTGTAAGTGAATTTGTCCCAATACATTTGGAGCTCACTGTAAGTGAATTTGTCCCAATACCTTTGGAGCTCACTGTAAGTGAATTTGTCCCAATACCTTTGGAGCTCACTGTAAGTGAATTTGTCTCAATACCATTGGAGCTCACTGTAAGTGAATTTGTCTCAATACCTTTGGAGCTCACTGTAAGTGAATTTGTCCCAATACATTTGGAGCTCACTGTAAGTGAATTTGTCCCAATACATTTGGAGCTCACTGTAAGTGAATTTGTCCCAATACATTTGGAGCTCACTGTAAGTGAATTTGTCCCAATACCTTTGGAGCTCACTGTAAGTGAATTTGTCCCAATACCTTTGGAGCTCACTGTAAGTGAATTTGTCTCAATACCTTTGGAGCTCACTGTAAGTGAATTTGTCCCAATACATTTGGAGCTCACTGTAAGTGAATTTGTCCCAATACATTTGGAGCTCACTGTAAGTGAATTTGTCCCAATACATTTGGAGCTCACTATAAGTGAATTTGTCCCAATACCTTTGGAGCTCACTGTAAGTGAATTTGTCTCAATACCGTTGGAGCTCACTGTAAGTGAATTTGTCCCAATACCTTTGGAGCTCACTGTAAGTGAATTTGTCCCAATACCTTTGGAGCTCACTGTAAGTGAATTTGTCTCAATACCGTTGGAGCTCACTGTAAGTGAATTTGTCCCAATACCTTTGGAGCTCACTGTAAGTGAATTTGTCTCAATACATTTGGAGCTCACTGTAAGTGAATTTGTCCCAATACCTTTGGAGCTCACTGTAAGTGAATTTGTCTCAATACCGTTGGAGCTCACTGTAAGTGAATTTGTACCAATACTTTTGGAGCTCACTGTAAGTGAATTTGTCCCAATACCTTTGGAGCTCACTGTAAGTGAATTTGACTCAATACACCGTTGGAGCTCACTGTAAGTCAATTTGTCCCAATACTTTTGGAGCTCACTGTAAGTGAATTTGTCTCAATACCTTTTGAGCTCACTGTAAGTGAATTTGTCCCAATACATTTGGAGCTCACTGTAAGTGAATTTGTCCCAATACCATTTGGAGCTCACTGTAAGTGAATTTGTCTCAATACCGTTGGAGCTCACTGTGAGTGAATTTGTCCCAATACCTTTGGAGCTCACTGTAAGTGAATTTGTCCCAATACCTTTGGAGCTCACTGTAAGTGAATTTGTCTCAATACCTTTTGAGCTCACTGTAAGTGAATTTGTCCCAATACATTTGGAGCTCACTGTAAGTGAATTTGTCTCAATACATTTGGAGCTCACTGTAAGTGAATTTGTCCCAATACCGTTGGAGCTCACTGTAAGTGAATTTGTCCCAATACCTATGGAGCTCACTGTAAGTGAATTTGTCCCAATACCTTTGGAGCTCACTGTAAGTGAATTTGTCTCAATACCGTTGGAGCTCACTGTAAGTGAATTTGTCCCAATACCGTTGGAGCTCACTGTAAGTCAATTTGTCCCAATACCTTTGGAGCTCACTGTAAGTGAATTTGTCGCAATACCTTTGAGCTCACTGTAAGTGAATTTGTCCCAATACATTTGGAGCTCACTGTAAGTGAATTTGTCCCAATACATTTGGAGCTCACTGTAAGTGAATTTGTCCCAATACATTTGGAGCTCACTGTAAGGGAATTTGTCCCAATACATTTGGAGCTCACTGTAAGTGAATTTGTCCCAATACTTTTGGAGCTCACTGTAAGTGAATTTGTCTCAATACCTTTGGAGCTCACTGGAAGTGAATTTGTCCCAATACCTTTGGAGCTCATTGTAAGTGAATTTGTCCCAATACCTTTGGAGCTCACTGTAAGTGAATTTGTCCCAATACATTTGGAGCTCACTGTAAGTGAATTTGTCCCAATACATTTGGAGCTCACTGTAAGTGAATTTGTCCCAATACCTTTGGAGCTCACTGTAAGTGAATTTGTCCCAATACCTTTGGAGCTCACTGTAAGTGAATTTGTCCCAATACATTTGGAGCTCACTGTAAGTGAATTTGTCCCAATACCTTTGGAGCTCACTGTAAGTGAATTTGTCTCAATACCGTTGGAGCTCACTGTAAGTGAATTTGTCCCAATACCTTTGGAGCTCACTGTAAGTGAATTTGTCCCAATACCTTTGGAGCTCACTGTAAGTGAATTTGTCCCAATACATTTGGAGCTCACTGTAAGTGAATTTGTCCCAATACCTTTGGAGCTCACTGTAAGTGAATTTGTCTCAATACCGTTGGAGCTCACTGTAAGTGAATTTGTCCCAATACTTTTGGAGCTCACTGTAAGTGAATTTGTCCCAATACCTTTGGAGCTCACTGTAAGTGAATTTGTCTCAATACCTTTGGAGCTCACTGTAAGTGAATTTGTCCCAATACCTTTGGAGCTCACTGTAAGTGAATTTGTCCCAATACCTTTGGAGCTCACTGTAAGTGAATTTGTCCCAATACATTTGGAGCTCACTGTAAGTGAATTTGTCCCAATACATTTGGAGCTCACTGTAAGTGAATTTGTCCCAATACTTTTGGAGCTCACTGTAAGTGAATTTGTCCCAATACATTTGGAGCTCACTGTAAGTGAATTTGTCCCAATACCTTTGGAGCTCATTGTAAGTGAATTTGTCCCAATACCTTTGGAGCTCACTGTAAGTTAATTTGTCCCAATACATTTGGAGCTCACTGTAAGTGAATTTGTCCCAATACATTTGGAGCTCACTGTAAGTGAATTTGTCCCAATACCGTTGGAGCTCACTGTGACTGAATTTGTCCCAATACCTTTGGAGCTCACTGTAAGTGAATTTGTCCCAATACCTTTGGAGCTCACTGTAAGTGAATTTGTCTCAATACCGTTGGAGCTCACTGTAAGTTAATTTGTCCCAATACCTTTGGAGCTCACTGTAAGTGAATTTGTCTCAATACCGTTGGAGCTCACTGTAAGTGAATTTGTCCCAATACCTTTGGAGCTCACTGTAAGTGAATTTGTCCCAATACATTTGGAGCTCACTGTAAGTGAATTTGTCCCAATACATTTGGAGCTCACTGTAAGTGAATTTGTCCCAATACATTTGGAGCTCACTGTAAGTGAATTTGTCCCAATACCTTTGGAGCTCACTGTAAGTGAATTTGTCCCAATACCTTTGGAGCTCACTGTAAGTGAATTTGTCCCAATACATTTGGAGCTCACTGTAAGTGAATTTGTCCCAATACATTTGGAGCTCACTGTAAGTGAATTTGTCCCAATACTTTTGGAGCTCACTGTAAGTGAATTTGTCCCAATACATTTGGTCCCCTAAAATGGCGGGACCACAGTATGTACAAAAAGTGCTGTAATTTCTAAATGGTTCACAATATATGGATGAAACTACCCTCAAATTAAAGCTGACAGGCTACTCTTTAACCTCATCATTGTTTAATTTGGACCACATTATATGTAAGCCTATAATGATTCTGTCTTTTTGCATAGGCAGCACCAGGCCCAGGTGCATGATGGTACAGGAAGTGACCCAAGCTCTGCTATATCTCCCCTCTGGCCCTTGTTTCCACCCTGACCCCCTCCCAACACACACACACACAGACACAGACACGGGCTGTCTTGGGAGAGCTCCTCATTTACATCAATTATAGATACAGCTTTCCCATCCCACGGCTGCATTTTTCATGAAGAGGGGGTATTTTAATGCGTCCAGTTGACATGCTTCTGAAAGCATTGGCCTGTCCCCTACACCATGCACAGGCTGAAAAGAGCACGCAAACTGTCAACAGCCAGCCAACCAACCCCAGAGCCCTGCTGTGTGTGTGTGTGTGTGTGTGTGTGTGTGTGTGTGTGTGTGTGTGTGTGTGTGTGTGTGTGTGTGTGTGTGTGTGTGTGTGTGTGTGTGTGTGTGTGTGTGTGTGTGTGTGTGTGTGTGTGTGTGTGTGTGTGTGTGTGTGTGTGTGTGTGTGTGTGTGTGTGTGTGTGTGTGTGTGTGTGTGTGTGTGTGTGTGAGCGTGTGAGCGTGTGTGTGTGAGCGTGTGTGTTGTGTTTTTGTTGATTCTGCTACTCTGTATCATTCCATTTCTCCAAACGTCAAATATAGAAGTTATTGTTAAGCTAAGTGTTAAGCTTTGGGTTAAAACATTCCGTTTAGGCACTCATTCGAAATGGTTACAGTAAGTGTTAAGTATTTTTTTATTTTATCTGTCTCGTATCGAACACGTGCCCTTCTGATCCAGGATTACACCCATACAAAACACCCTAGCAAAACCAAAGTTTACTTGATGTTAATAGCGCTCACTGTTGCCCCTAGTGGTCGGTTTTGTGAAAATTTCCCGACATCCTCAGGACATGGATAGCCATTCAATTTCTGGCTGTCCCAGAGACGCTACTCATCCTCCTCTCTCCCTTCTCTTGCCACAGCACACATCTACAGCAGAAATGTAAGGGAGGTGGGAATACATCAAGGATACTTGCAAGTGGCTATGTTTCATTTCCATGAATGGTTTCTATTTCCCTCCCTGGTAGGTTGTCTTACCCTCCTGACATGTTTAGACCAGACACACATACACAGACAGACGGAGGGAGACGGACGGACGGACAGAGACACAGACAGACAGACAGACAGACAGACAGACAGACAGACAGACAGACAGACAGACAGACAGACAGACAGACAGACAGACAGACAGACAGACAGACAAACGAGATCTATCCTTTCTCCTTCATCTCTTCTATATTTTTAACCCTATCAGTTCCCAGGTATTTCATTTGAAAATTATATTTATATTTATACTTATATTTATTTCATATGAACCTAAATCAACTTTGTTCTAAATGTGTAACATACCAATAGAACTACCCCTTCTACCAAGATGTATATCTGGAATACCACGACTGAGTCAGACACATCTCAAACAAAGCTGGCTAAAATGGCAACATTCTTACCAGTAGGAAACAGGTTTGCTGTAAAGTTGCTTGTTTGCCCAGAGCAAAACTTCAGGTTCACTTTTCCCTTCAGGTTTGTAACTAAATAAATCAGATACACACGAAATGCATTCATTATGGCTGCTTTTCCTTTTTCTCATCCCCCTTTCTCTCACCCGGTCGCCAGCCTGTTGGGGAGGTGTTGTCGGCAGCTGGTGTGTTTGCATAATGTGTGAGGTGTGTGTGGAAGAGGGGCCGTTCCTGGATGGTACAAATTGCTTTTTTGACCCGGTAATTAGCCAGAGAAGACACTCTGAAGGGCCTTGTGATGAAGCTCCGTGGCCACATTTCACCATGGATGAATAAATGATCATTTCTGAAACCATAATGGACTGTTGAGGTGTTCTTTCATACCTCTTACAGCAACATAGTAGCCCAGTAGTCTGTGACCATCTTTGATGTTTCAGATGATGGAATTAGTTCATTATGGAGATAAATGTACAGATACTGTGTACAGCATATGTTCTTTACATTATTTCTTTGTGGACAAACATGTGTACTCAAACACAGTGACACAAACCACAGATGCACAGGCGTAGCATAGATACACACACACACACGCACACACGCACGCACACACACACACACACACTGGCTGTGTTTGAGACTGAAATGGTGTGTGTGGGGCGGATACGGAGGGTTTGACACAGGAGTGTGTGTGTGATTGCCCTCAGAACAGCTGTCTTTACAGAGGAGTAAGAAAGGGATGCAATTAGACACGTCAGATCTGTGATCCATCACCCTACATTATGGACTCTGCAAGGAGAGGAGAGGAGCACACACACACACACACTCACACGCGCACACTAAGCATGTGTAGGATAATCTCTACATTGTGCCAATGCCTGTCCATCCACTCCAACTTATCTTCAGCCAATGCTTAGCAGAACGAGAAAGGAAAGCGATGGAGAGGTGAGAATGTGTGTTAAACCAGGAGAAAGAGAAAGAGAAAGAGAAAGAGAAAGAGAAAGAGAAAGAGAAAGAGAAAGAGAAAGAGGAATAGAGAGAGAGGGGAGAGAGAGAGAGAGAGAGAGAGAGAGAGAGAGAGAGAGAGAGAGAGAGAGAGAGAGAGAGAGAGAGAGAGAGAGAGAGAGAGAGGGAGAGAGAGAGAGAGAGAGGGAGAGAGAGAGAGAGAGAGAGAGAGAGAGAGAGAGGAGAGAGAGAGAGGGAGAGAGAGAGAGAGAGAGAGAGAGAGAGAGAGAGAGAGAGAGAGAGAGAGAGAGAGAGAGAGAGAGAGAGAGAGAAGAGAGAGAGAGAGAGAGAGAGGGAGAGAGAGAGAGAGAGAGAGAGAGAGAGAGAGAGAGAGAGGGGGAGAGAGAGAGAGAGAGAGAGAGAGAGAGAGAGAGAGAGAGAGAGAGAGAGAGAGAGAGAGAGAGAGAGAGAGAGAGAGAGAGAGAGAGAGAGAGAGAGAGAGAGAGAGAGAGAGAGAGAGAGAGAAGAGAGAAGAGAGAGCGAGGAGAGAGAGAGAGAGGGGAAGAGAAAGAGGGAGAGAGAGAGAGAGAGAGGGGAGAGAGGAGAGAGGAGAGAGAGAGAGAGAGAGAGAGAGAGAGAGAGAGAGAGAGAGAGAGAGAGAGAGAGAGAGAGAGAGAGAGAGACAGAGAGAGAGAGAGAGAGAGAGAGGGGGGGACCAACAGAGAGGGGAAGATAGAACGAGAGAGCGAGGGAGAGAGAGAGAGAGAGAGCGAGGGAGAGATCTAGGAGTCCAGTAACTCCTAGTATGTAGTATAAGCCCCCCCTGTTAAAGAATCCTACCAAAAAGCATCTTCAAAAAGCAGCCCCTAGTCTGATGAGATCCCAAAAGAGGGCCGGCAACCCGGGCTTTAAAGCACAGAGATTTCACCAGTGTGTACACTTTTAATTGCGCTCCCATTGCTTGCCCCCCAGCTCCTCTCCTCCTTTTCCCCTCTCCCTTTCTCTTTCTCATACTGTCTCTTTCTATCTGTCTGGCCTTCAAAGGGAAACTCATTCACTTTATTTTAATTTCATAGAGGAACCCTGCGGGATGAAACTGGAGATACTAGTTAGAAAAACAGCTCTTCTTTATTTTAGGCTGATGGTGCTGTGGTATTAAGAGGTCTTTGATGGTTGAGAGGGCCAACCATAAATGTTCCACTTAAACCCTAAAAAACAATGATATCCAAATCATGGTGATGGGTAAATATGTTACGTGTTTATGGATACACAGTAGTATGGTTTTCACTCCCGACCTTGTAGTGGCAATATGGGCTATATGGATGTCTCCATGGGACGTCTGTGCGATTGTGCATATTCATATGCCTTCGTTTCTGTATGTGGGTGTGTTTGAGCCCTCTGAGCATTGACCATGTTCTGAATAAACAGCTTTACTACCTACAGGAATCAACTTGCCCCATTTGCTTCAGATTCCTGGTCCCTCACTGGTGTGTGTGTGTGTGTGTGTGTGTGTGTGTGTGTGTGTGTGTGTGTGTGTGTGTGTGTGTGTGTGTGTGTGTGTGTGTGTGTGTGTGTGTGTGTGTGTGTGTGTGTGTGTGTGTGTGTGTGTGTGTGTGTGTGTGTGTGTGTGTGTGTCTGCATGCATGCCTGTGTGTGGCTCAACTCACAGGTGTATGGGCTCAGTGAAAGATGAGCTTATGCGAGGGCCTGTCCACCTTGCCCTTTGGCTATTTCTGTTCCGGCAGCTCGCTGCGTTGCGTAATGATCTGGGAGATAGCGATCGCTGCTGCCTTTGTTTGTTGTCTCTATCGCTCATAACCGTAGAAAGTGCCAGAAGGTCAAGTGTACAAAATAAGACCGGCTTTACAAGACAGGAAACACACACCTCAAACGAGGCATGTGTGTACCTCTACGATAGGGGGCAGTGATAGAGCAGATAGAGAGGCAAATATCACACAGACAGGGATTACTGTACTGTACTTACAAGGTGTTAATGTAGACCTCTCATGAAAGCAATCGTGACAGGGCATCTTTCTAATGGCTGAATCCTAATTTGAGATACACGCAAACATTTGCAACATTTTTGCAGTGGCGTCAATGCATGATTTTACAACAAAAGTACCACGGAGTTAATAAGTTGACAGCGAGGACCTCAATTCTACTTTTTCATGTTTTTTTTCGACCTGTTTCAGAGCCTGACGCAGATAGTTTGGCTCCTGAAGACAGAAAAAGACAAATAATTGTTGTTATGACTTTGTATGAAGCTACGGGGATACATAAACACAATATCCAACTAAATATCTATTTACCTGTTGGTTCATTAAGTTCTCCTCTCATTACCTTCCAATGTGTGTCTGGAGAGAGAGAGAGAGAGAGAGAGAGAGAGAGAGAGAGAGAGAGAGAGAGAGAGAGAGAGAGAGAGAGAGAGAGAGAGAGAGAGAGAGAGAGAGAGAGCGACAGAGAATGAGAGAGAGAGAGAGAGAGAGAGAGAGAGTAGGTGAGTGAGCGACAGAGAATGAGAGTGAGAGACAGAGAATAAGAGAGAGTCCTGAGTGAGCTCACAGAGAATGACGCCAGGAGAGGGAGAGAATGGGAAGAGCTGTAGGCTGAGTGTCCACAGGAATGACTGTAAGTCTCTTTGGAAAAAAGCGAGGCTAAATGTCTTTCTTTATTATTCTTTTTTATTCCCTTTGTTAAAGGAACTCCATGCACAGGACTTCAGAGGAGGCTGGGATGAGGACATCAAAGAGCTCCAACAGATTGCGGCCCAACGGACACACTCAGAGTGGGCATTAATTTGTTTGTTGAAATGGAGAAAAGCAGCAAAAAACAGGAAATGAAAGAGCTATCTTTTGTTTTGTCTTTTTGTGTCTCATTTTCTTTTCATGTCTTTTCTTTTCTCCTTCTCCTTCTCCTTCTCTTCCTCCTCCTTCTTATCCTCCTCCTTCTCTTCCTCCTCCTTCTTATCCTCCTCCTTCTCTTCCTCCTCCTTCTTATCCTTCTCCTCCTTCTTATCCTTCTTCTCCTTCTCTTCCTCCTCTTCCTCCTCCTCCCTCCCCTTCTCATTATCTTCCGCCTCCTTCTCCTTCTCCTTCTCCTCCTCCTCCTCCTCCTCCTCCTTCTCTTCCTCCTCCTTCTTCTCCTTCTCCTCCCCCTTCTCTTCCCCCTCCTTCTCCTTCTCTTCCTCATCCTTCTTCTCCTTCTCTTCCTCCTCCTTCTCCTTCTCCTTCTCCTTCTCCTTCTCCTTCTCCTTCTCTTCTCTTCCTCATCCTTCTTCTCCTTCTTCTCCTTCTCTTCCTCCTTCCTCCTCCTCTTCTCCTCCCCCTTCTCTTCCCCCTCCTTCTTCTCTTCCTCATCCTCTTCTCCTTCTCTTCCTCCTCCTTCTCCTCTCTCCTTCTCCTTCTCCTTCTCCTTCTCCTTCTCCTTCTCCTTCTCCTTCTCCTTCTCCTCATCCTTCTTCTCCTTCTTCTCCTTCTCTTCCTCCTTCTTCTCCTTCTCCTTCTCCTTCTCCTCCCCCTTCTCTTCCCCCTCCTTCTCCTTCTCCTTCTCTTCCTCCTTCTCCTTCTCCTTCTCCTTCTCCTTCTCCTTCTCCTTCTCCTTCTCCTTCTCCTTCTCTTCCTCATCCTTCTTCTCCTTCTTCTCCTTCTCTTCCTCCTTCTTCTCCTTCTCCTTCTCCTCCCCCTTCTATTCTCCCTCCTTCTCCTTCTCTTCCTCATCCTTCTTCTCCTTCTCTTCCTCCTTCTTCTCCTTCTCCTTCCCCTTCTCATTCTTCTTCTTGCAAAGGTTTCCAAATGTCCAAGGAAAAGGGGTTACGCTGGCACCTTGTTTTTGTCAGGCTCTTGTTTGGGGGTTCCATCTCTCTTTCTCTGACTGAGAGATAGAGAGATGCGCATAACCATTGATTGCACACAAAATAATCATCAGTGACAGAGCAAGGCTTGCACCTCTTTACTGGTATAGCCTAATGGTTCTATAATGAAAAGTGATGCTCTCAGACTTTTACCCCACCAGGTGCCTTTCGTCCAGTGATGGATCTGGCAGGCCCAGTAATTGCTTACCGTTTTTTTTTAAACCACTTCAGTTAAATTTTCACATGTATATGTTAGAATCTTCACAACATTTAGTACAAAACTCTGAACAGATCATTAAAAAGGCAGTTGTTTAAAAACGTAAAGCACATTTTCAATTGACTCAGTAGCCTACATCACACACAATCATGAAGTCACTTTTTCATCAAACCTGTTACATCTAGAAATGTCATGTTGCAATACAAGTTCATCTAAAGCGATTGTTCACATTGCTCTTATTGATAATAATTTAACTGTTCGGTCAACCTGTCTCCTACATATTTTGTAAAGTATGATCTTATGAAGTATGATATGTACTGTAATGTAGCCTACTATTATGATCAGATTTTTTTATTTGATTTCATCAGGATCTCTTTCAGTCCAAGGGCTAGTCTTCCAAGGGTTAAGAAATGTAAAAAAAAAAAAACATACAGAAATGTGAAAAACAACCAAAGCAAAGTAAAAGCACTAAAACACAAAACAAAGACACACAACAAATATCCCATCCCCCCTCCACCAATACCTCATGCGCACATATGAACTTAAATACAACATTACAATAACCTCTTAGCCCCACTGTAGCCCAACTTGTACTATTGTTTTGTTTTTTACTTTCTGGCAAGGAGTTCCAGGACTTTATTGCTCTGAAACTATAAGCTATTTTGCCCAGTTCTAATTAAAATGTTTTGGGGGTTTATAGGTGGCCTTGTGTGCTCTGTGTGTTATGAGAGTGTTTGTCCATACCCAGTTTATTATATACAGTGGTTGGTCTTTCAGAGTGTTGCATTTTATGAAAAATGTCCATGACAATTATGTAATTGGTTGCCTTATTTTATGTTATGTTTATGTTATTTTATGTTATCTGCAGTCTCTTTAGGTCAGCAACACTTGCTTTACTAAAGTAGTTCATTTGACTATGGATGAGAGTTTATGAGATTTCTTTTAGAATTTGCTCTGGCATATATTTCGCAATCCTTCTGAGCATACAGGAGGTGTCGATGATTTTGTTGTGGAGCTGTGAAATGTGTGATGACTAAGAGAGACTGTTGTCTAGCTAGAAGCACACCTAACAACCTGGTCTCTGAAACCTCTTCTATTGGTGTCCTGCCAGCTGTAAGGAGGGTAGCTTATTCCTTCTTCTCTTCATACATATTAGCATTGCCTTGGTTTTCTTTGTTTTGAATTATGCCATTTGAAATAGTTATCATTTCTGCGTCAAGAGCCTCTTTCAGCTGCTCTAGAGAATTACATGTAACATTCACAGTGGTATCGCCAGCAATCATGGTTGCCATAGAATTGGAGAGCATCAGAGGGAGATTATTTGTATACAGCAAGTGTATGAGAGGTCCTAGGCAGTTTCCTTGTGGGACACCATAGTATGAGGTTCAGAATATGCACCAATTATGAATGTAAACTGCTTTCTGTTGACCAGATAGGACTGTAATGAGGTGTTATCAAATCCATCGTGACACAACAGTCTACCATGATCAACAAGGTCAAAGGCAGCACTAAAATAAAGAAGCAGTACACCCACAAGTGTACCCGGTCAAGTGATCTGAGCCAATGACCTGTTAAGTCAACCAGAGCTGTTGATGACTATTATAATTTTACTATTTGAAAAAATCAGATATTGACAAGATCAGAAATGTACTGTATGTAACAAATGCATTTATACAGTAAACATGTATCCAAATTAAAGTTGCTGTGATATGTTTGATGGAGGGGGGTCACAATGCTTTACTAAAATTGCATTGGCCAATACGGTACTGCAAAATCATAATTTTGCCATTTACGTAGAAGATGCTTTTATCCAAAGTGAGTCAATGCACTCCATCATCTTACTAAATAAATCACACAGGACCACGACAATATGTACAGTACAATACTGTAAAATACAATAGATGATTTACAATACAGGTGGAAGGTGAATGATTGCCATCCCCATGACTGTGCAACCATTAGAGCTCTGCTACATGACCTGATCCTGACGGGCCTTCGGATAGTATTCAGACCCCTAGACGTTTTTCACATTTTGTTACGTTACAGCCTTACACTAAAATATATATTTTTAAACAATCCCTCAGCAATCTACAAACAATACCCCATAATGACCAAGCAAAAACAAGTTTTAAGAAATGTTTGCAGGTGTATTAAAAAAAAAAAACAGAAATAACTTATTTATATAAGTATTCAGACCCTTTGCTATGAAAATCGAAATTTAGCTCAGGTTCATCCGGTTTCTATTGATCATGCTTGAGATGTTTCTACAACTTGATTGGAGTCTACCTGTGGTGAATTCAATTGATTTGACATTATTTGGAAAGGCACACACCTGTCTATATAAGGTCCCATAGTTGACAGTGCATGTCAGAACAAAACCATGTCGAAGGAATTGTCCGTAGAGTGCCGAGACAGGATTGTGTTGAGTCACAGATCTGGAGAAGGGTACCAAAACATTTCTGCAGCATTCAAGGTCCCCAAGAACACAGTGGCCTCCATCATTCTTAAACGGAAGAAGTTTGGAACCACCAAGACTCTTCCTAGAGCTGGCGGCCCGACCAAACTGAGCAAATGGGGGAGAAAGGCCTTGGTCAGGAAGGTGACCAAGAACTCAATGGTCACTCTGACAGACTTCTAGAGTTCCTCTGTGGAGATGGGAGTAGGGCTGTTGTGGTGACCGTATTACCGCCACACCGGCGGTCATGAAGGCATCACGGTAATTAGGCTTCTCCAAGCTCTGATGCTGCTGATGGTCATTAGTAGCCTACCAAACATCCTAACTGCCTGGTACTCAGCACTCTATTTTCCCTCTAATCACTCTGACATCAATGCAAATTTCATCGAAAATCTAATCAAACACTTCATGAGAGCCCATAAGGTCATGTTGCGCAACATTTCTACAGGCTATGCAGTGAAGAAACAGAGTGGTGGCCGTTAATAAAAAGAGGAGGATCCCATCAGCTTTCTATAGGCTAGGCCTACTATATGTATTTCTAAACTTTCCTAATGTTAAGCACATTGCTTCTCTTTACAACAGGAGTATAGCCTACCTGACATGAAAAGGAAACACAGGGAAAAGCGTCCTCCATTCGTTACTTAAGAACATAGATGACATTTCCCACTGCCCCTGTTTCGATACAGGTGCATGATAATGGACCATTCTAAATCGAAACAAATGTCACACATGTATTATTTAGTATATATAAAGACAATATTATATATTATCACTAGTGAATTATAACCAGCGTTAAGAAACAATGCCTTTTTTGTGCGACTTTTTTGAATCACAGTCGCACACCTCATGTAGCCTAGCCCATAGGCCTATATGTTGTAATAAGGTTAGTATCACACCTCATGTAGCCTAGCCCATAGGCCGTTTTAATAAGGTTAGTATCACACCTCATGCAGCCTAGCCCATAGGCCTATATGTTTTAATAAGGTTAGTATCACACCTCATGTAGCCTAGCCCATAGGCCTATATCTTTTAATAAGGTTAGTATCACACCTCATGTAGCCTAGCCCATAGGCCTATATGTTTTAATAAGGTCAGTATCACACCTCATGTAGCCTAGCCCATAGGCCTATATGTTGTAATAAGGTTAGTATCACACCTCATGCAGCCTAGCCCATAGGCCTATATGTTGTAATAAGGTTAGTATCACACCTCATGCAGCCTAGCCCATAGGCCTATATGTTTTAATAAGGTTTGTATCACACCTCATGCAGCCTAGCCCATAGGCCTATATGTTTTAATAAGGTTAGTATCACACCTCATGTAGCCTAGCCCATAGGCCTATATGTTTTAATAAGGTTCGTATCACACCTCATGCAGCCTAGCCCATAGGCCTATATGTTGTAATAAGGTTAGTATCACACCTCATGTAGCCTAGCCCATAGGCCTATATGATGTAATAAGGTTAGTATCACACCTCATGTAGCCTAGCCCATAGGCCTATATGTTGTAATAAGGTTAGTATCACACCTCATGTAGCCTAGCCCATAGGCCTATATGTTGTAATAAGGTTAGTATCACACCTCATGTAGCCTAGCCCATAGGCCTATATGTTGTAATAAGGTTAGTATCACACCTCATGTAGCCTAGCCCATAGGCCTATATGTTGTAATAAGGTTAGTATCACACCTCATGTAGCCTAGCCCATAGGCCTATATGTTTTAATAAGGTTCGTATCACACCTCATGCAGCCTAGCCCATAGGCCTATATGTTTTAATAAGGTTAGTATCACACCTCATGTAGCCTAGCCCATAGGCCTATATGTTTTAATAAGGTTAGTATCACACCTCATGTAGCCTAGCCCATAGGCCTATATGTTGTAATAAGGTTAGTATCACACCTCATGTAGCCTAGCCCAAAGCCCTATATGTTGTAATAAGGTTAGTATCACACCTCATGTAGCGTAGCCCATAGGCCTATATGTTTTAATAAGGTTAGTATCACACCTCATGTAGCCTAGCCCATAGGCCTATATGTTTTAATAAGGTTAGTATCACACCTCATGGAGCCTAGCCCATAGGCCTATATGTTTTAATAAGGTTAGTATCACACCTCATGTAGCCTAGCCCATAGGCCTATATGTTTTAATAAGGTTAGTATCACACCTCATGTAGCCTAGCCCATAGGCCTATATGTTTTAATAAGGTTAGTATCACACCTCATGTAGCCTAGCCCATAGGCCTATATGTTTTAATAAGGTTAGTATCACACCTCATGTAGCCTAGCCCATAGGCCTATATGTTGTAATAAGGTTAGTATCACACCTCATGCAGCCTAGCCCATAGGCCTATATGTTTTAATAAGGTTAGTATCACACCTCATGTAGCCTAGCCCATAGGCCTATATGTTTTAATAAGGTTAGTATCACACCTCATGTAGCCTAGCCCATAGGCCTATATGTTGTAATAAGGTTCGTATCACACCTCATGCAGCCTAGCCCATAGGCCTATATGTTTTAATAAGGTTAGTATCACACCTCATGCAGCCTAGCCCATAGGCCTATATGTTGTAATAAGGTTCGTATCACACCTCATGTAGCCTAGCCCATAGGCCTATATGTTTTAATAAGGTTAGTATCACACCTCATGCAGCCTAGCCCATAGGCCTATATGTTGTAATAAGGTTAGTATCACACCTCATGTAGCCTAGCCCATAGGCCTATATGTTGTAATAAGGTTAGTATCACACCTCATGCAGCCTAGCCCATAGGCCTATATGTTGTAATAAGGTTAGTATCACACCTCATGCAGCCTAGCCCATAGGCCTATATGTTTTAATAAGGTTTGTATCACACCTCATGTAGCCTAGCCCATAGGCCTATATGTTGTAATAAGGTCAGTATCACACCTCATGCAGCCTAGCCCATAGGCCTATATGTTGTAATAAGGTTAGTATCACACCTCATGCAGCCTAGCCCATAGGCCTATATGTTGTAATAAGGTTTGTATCACACCTCATGTAGCCTAGCCCATAGGCCTATATGTTTTAATAAGGTTTGTACCACACCTCATTTAGTTTAGCCCCTAGGCCTATATGTTTTAATAAGGTTTGTACCACACCTCATTTAGTCTAGCCCATAGGCCTATATGTTTTAATAAGGTCAGTATCACACCTCATGTAGCCTAGCCCATAGGCCTATATGTTGTAATAAGGTTCGTATCACACCTCATGCAGCCTAGCCCATAGGCCTATATGTTTTAATAAGGTTAGTATCACACCTCATGTAGCCTAGCCCATAGGCCTATATGTTTTAATAAGGTTAGTATCACACCTCATGTAGTCTAGCCCATAGGCCTATATGTTTTAATAAGGTTAGTATCACACCTCATGTAGTCTAGCCCATAGGCCTATATGTTTTAATAAGGTTAGTATCACACCTCATGTAGTCTAGCCCATAGGCCTATATGTTTTAATGAGGTTTGTATCACACCTCATGCAGCCTAGCCCATAGGCCTATATGTTTTAATAAGGTTAGTATCACACCTCATGTAGCCTAGCCCATAGGCCTATATGTTTTAATAAGGTCAGTATCACACCTCATGCAGCCTAGCCCATAGGCCTATATGTTTTAATAAGGTTAGTATCACACCTCATGCAGCCTAGCCCATAGGCCTATATGTTTTAATAAGGTTAGTATCACACCTCATGTAGCCTAGCCCATAGGCCTATATGTTTTAATAAGGTTAGTATCACACCTCATGTAGCCTAGCCCATAGGTTAGTATCACACCTCATGTAGCCTAGCCCATAGGCCTATATGTTTTAATAAGGTTAGTATCACACCTCATGCAGCCTAGCCCATAGGCCTATATGTTTTAATAAGGTTAGTATCACACCTCATGTAGCCTAGCCCATAGGCCTATATGTTTTAATAAGGTTAGTATCACACCTCATGTAGCCTAGCCCATAGGCCTATATGTTGTAATAAGGTTCGTATCACACCTCATGCAGCCTAGCCCATAGGCCTATATGTTGTAATAAGGTTAGTATCACACCTCATGCAGCCTAGCCCATAGGCCTATATGTTGTAATAAGGTTAGTATCACACCTCATGCAGCCTAGCCCATAGGCCTATATGTTGTAATAAGGTTAGTATCACACCTCATGTAGCCTAGCCCATAGGCCTATATGTTGTAATAAGGTTAGTATCACACCTCATGCAGCCTAGCCCATAGGCCTATATGTTGTAATAAGGTTAGTATCACACCTCATGCAGCCTAGCCCATAGGCCTATATGTTTTAATAAGGTCAGTATCACACCTCATGTAGCCTAGCCCATAGGCCTATATGTTGTAATAAGGTCAGTATCACACCTCATGCAGCCTAGCCCATAGGCCTATATGTTGTAATAAGGTTAGTATCACACCTCATGCAGCCTAGCCCATAGGCCTATATGTTTTAATAAGGTTAGTATCACACCTCATGTAGTCTAGCCCATAGGCCTATATGTTTTAATAAGGTTAGTATCACACCTCATGTAGTCTAGCCCATAGGCCTATATGTTTTAATAAGGTTAGTATCACACCTCATGTAGTCTAGCCCATAGGCCTATATGTTTTAATGAGGTTTGTATCACACCTCATGTAGTCTAGCCCATAGGCCTATATGTTTTAATAAGGTTAGTATCACACCTCATGTAGTCTAGCCCATAGGCCTATATGTTTTAATGAGGTTTGTATCACACCTCATGCAGCCTAGCCCATAGGCCTATATGTTTTAATAAGGTTAGTATCACACCTCATGTAGCCTAGCCCATAGGCCTATATGTTTTAATAAGGTTAGTATCACACCTCATGCAGCCTAGCCCATAGGCCTATATGTTTTAATAAGGTTAGTATCACACCTCATGCAGCCTAGCCCATAGGCCTATATGTTTTAATAAGGTTAGTATCACACCTCATGTAGCCTAGCCCATAGGCCTATATCTTTTAATAAGGTTAGTATCACACCTCATGTAGCCTAGCCCATAGGCCTATATGTTTTAATAAGGTTAGTATCACACCTCATGCAGCCTAGCCCATAGGCCTATATGTTGTAATAAGGTTAGTATCACACCTCATGTAGCCTAGCCCATAGGCCTATATGTTGTAATAAGGTTAGTATCACACCTCATGTAGCCTAGCCCATAGGCCTATATGTTGTAATAAGGTTAGTATCACACCTCATGTAGCCTAGCCCATAGGCCTATATGTTGTAATAAGGTTCGTATCACACCTCATGTAGCCTAGCCCATAGGCCTATATGTTTTAATAAGGTCAGTATCACACCTCATGTAGCCTAGCCCATAGGCCTATATGTTGTAATAAGGTCAGTATCACACCTCATGCAGCCTAGCCCATAGGCCTATATGTTGTAATAAGGTTAGTATCACACCTCATGCAGCCTAGCCCATAGGCCTATATGTTTTAATAAGGTTAGTATCACACCTCATGTAGCCTAGCCCATAGGTCTATATGTTTTAATAAGGTTTGTATCACACCTCATGCAGCCTAGCCCATAGGCCTATATGTTTTAATAAGGTTAGTATCACACTCATGTAGTCTAGCCCATAGGCCTATATGTTTTAATAAGGTTAGTATCACACCTCATGTAGCCTAGCCCATAGGCCTATATGTTTTAATAAGGTTTGTATCACACCTCATGCAGCCTAGCCCATAGGCCTATATGTTTTAATAAGGTTAGTATCACACCTCATGTAGTCTAGCCCATAGGCCTATATGTTTTAATAAGGTTAGTATCACACCTCATGTAGTCTAGCCCATAGGCCTATACGTTTTAATAAGGTTAGTATCACACCTCATGTAGTCTAGCCCATAGGCCTATATGTTTTAATAAGGTTAGTATCACACCTCATGTAGTCTAGCCCATAGGCCTATATGTTTTAATGAGGTTTGTATCACACCTCATGCAGCCTAGCCCATAGGCCTATATGTTTTAATAAGGTTTGTATCACACCTCATGCAGCCTAGCCCATAGGCCTATATGTTTTAATAAGGTTTGTATCACACCTCATGCAGCCTAGCCCATAGGCCTATATGTTTTAATAAGGTTAGTATCACACCTCATGCAGCCTAGCCCATAGGCCTATATGTTTTAATAAGGTTAGTATCACACCTCATGTAGCCTAGCCCATAGGCCTATATGTTTTAATAAGGTTAGTATCACACCTCATGTAGCCTAGCCCATAGGCCTATATGTTGTAATAAGGTTAGTATCACACCTCATGCAGCCTAGCCCATAGGCCTATATGTTGTAATAAGGTTAGTATCACACCTCATGTAGCCTAGCCCATAGGCCTATATGTTGTAATAAGGTTCGTATCACACCTCATGTAGCCTAGCCCATAGGCCTATATGTTGTAATAAGGTTCGTATCACACCTCATGCAGCCTAGCCCATAGGCCTATATGTTGTAATAAGGTTCGTATCACACCTCATGCAGCCTAGCCCATAGGCCTATATGTTTTAATAAGGTTAGTATCACACCTCATGTAGCCTAGCCCATAGGCCTATATGTTGTAATAAGGTTAGTATCACACCTCATGCAGCCTAGCCCATAGGCCTATATGTTTTAATAAGGTTTGTATCACACCTCATGCAGCCTAGCCCATAGGCCTATATGTTGTAATAAGGTTTGTATCACACCTCATGCAGCCTAGCCCATAGGCCTATATGTTTTAACAAGGTTAGTATCACACCTCATGCAGCCTAGCCCATAGGCCTATATGTTGTAATAAGGTTAGTATCACACCTCATGCAGCCTAGCCCATAGGCCTATATGTTGTAATAAGGTTTGTATCACACCTCATGTAGCCTAGCCCATAGGCCTATATGTTGTAATAAGGTTAGTATCACACCTCATGCAGCCTAGCCCATAGGCCTATATGTTGTAATAAGGTTAGTATCACACCTCATGCAGCCTAGCCCATAGGCCTATATGTTTTAATAAGGTTTGTATCACACCTCATGTAGCCTAGCCCATAGGCCTATATGTTTTAATAAGGTTTGTACCACACCTCATTTAGTTTAGCCCATAGGCCTATATGTTTTAATAAGGTTTGTACCACACCTCATTTAGTCTAGCCCATAGGCCTATATGTTTTAATAAGGTCAGTATCACACCTCATGTAGCCTAGCCCATAGGCCTATATGTTTTAATAAGGTTTGTATCACACCTCATGCAGCCTAGCCCATAGGCCTATATGTTTTAATAAGGTTAGTATCACACCTCATGTAGCCTAGCCCATAGGCCTATATGTTTTAATAAGGTTAGTATCACACCTCATGTAGTCTAGCCCATAGGCCTATATGTTTTAATAAGGTTAGTATCACACCTCATGTAGTCTAGCCCATAGGCCTATATGTTTTAATAAGGTTAGTATCACACCTCATGTAGTCTAGCCCATAGGCCTATATGTTTTAATGAGGTTTGTATCACACCTCATGCAGCCTAGCCCATAGGCCTATATGTTTTAATAAGGTTAGTATCACACCTCATGTAGCCTAGCCCATAGGCCTATATGTTTTAATAAGGTCAGTATCACACCTCATGCAGCCTAGCCCATAGGCCTATATGTTTTAATAAGGTTCGTATCACACCTCATGCAGCCTAGCCCATAGGCCTATATGTTTTAATAAGGTTAGTATCACACCTCATGTAGCCTAGCCCATAGGCCTATATGTTTTAATAAGGTTAGTATCACACCTCATGTAGCCTAGCCCATAGGCCTATATGTTTTAATAAGGTTAGTATCACACCTCATGTAGCCTAGCCCATAGGCCTATATGTTTTAATAAGGTTTGTATCACACCTCATGCAGCCTAGCCCATAGGCCTATATGTTTTAATAAGGTTAGTATCACACCTCATGTAGCCTAGCCCATAGGCCTATATGTTTTAATAAGGTTAGTATCACACCTCATGTAGCCTAGCCCATAGGCCTATATGTTGTAATAAGGTTCGTATCACACCTCATGCAGCCTAGCCCATAGGCCTATATGTTGTAATAAGGTTAGTATCACACCTCATGTAGCCTAGCCCATAGGCCTATATGTTGTAATAAGGTTAGTATCACACCTCATGCAGCCTAGCCCATAGGCCTATATGTTGTAATAAGGTTAGTATCACACCTCATGTAGCCTAGCCCATAGGCCTATATGTTGTAATAAGGTTAGTATCACACCTCATGCAGCCTAGCCCATAGGCCTATATGTTGTAATAAGGTTAGTATCACACCTCATGCAGCCTAGCCCATAGGCCTATATGTTTTAATAAGGTCAGTATCACACTCATGTAGCCTAGCCCATAGGCCTATATGTTGTAATAAGGTTAGTATCACACCTCATGCAGCCTAGCCCATAGGCCTATATGTTGTAATAAGGTTAGTATCACACCTCATGCAGCCTAGCCCATAGGCCTATATGTTTTAATAAGGTTAGTATCACACCTCATGTAGCCTAGCCCATAGGCCTATATGTTTTAATAAGGTTTGTATCACACTCATGCAGCCTAGCCCATAGGCCTATATGTTTTAATAAGGTTAGTATCACACCTCATGTAGTCTAGCCCATAGGCCTATATGTTTTAATAAGGTTAGTATCACACCTCATGTAGCCTAGCCCATAGGCCTATATGTTTTAATAAGGTTTGTATCACACCTCATGCAGCCTAGCCCATAGGCCTATATGTTTTAATAAGGTTAGTATCACACCTCATGTAGTCTAGCCCATAGGCCTATATGTTTTAATAAGGTTAGTATCACACCTCATGTAGTCTAGCCCATAGGCCTATATGTTTTAATAAGGTTAGTATCACACCTCATGTAGTCTAGCCCATAGGCCTATATGTTTTAATAAGGTTAGTATCACACCTCATGTAGTCTAGCCCATAGGCCTATATGTTTTAATGAGGTT
Source organism: Oncorhynchus keta (assembly GCF_023373465.1). Lineage (NCBI taxonomy): Eukaryota > Metazoa > Chordata > Actinopteri > Salmoniformes > Salmonidae > Oncorhynchus > Oncorhynchus keta. The sequence continues at coordinate 15,276,951 of NC_068456.1, forward strand.
TGTATCACACCTCATGCAGCCTAGCCCATAGGCCTATATGTTTTAATAAGGTTAGTATCACACCTCATGTAGCCTAGCCCATAGGCCTATATGTTTTAATAAGGTCAGTATCACACCTCATGCAGCCTAGCCCATAGGCCTATATGTTTTAATAAGGTTAGTATCACACCTCATGCAGCCTAGCCCATAGGCCTATATGTTTTAATAAGGTTAGTATCACACCTCATGTAGCCTAGCCCATAGGCCTATATGTTTTGATAAGGTTAGTATCACACCTCATGTATCCTAGCCCATAGGCCTATATGTTTTAATAAGGTTAGTATCACACCTCATGTAGCCTAGCCCATAGACCTATATGTTTTAATAAGGTTCGTATGACACCTCATGTAGTCTAGCCCATAGGCCTATATGTTTTAATAAGGTTAGTATCACACCTCATGCAGCCTAGCCCATAGGCCTATATGTTTTAATAAGGTTAGTATCACACCTCATGCAGCCTAGCCCATAGGCCTATATGTTTTAATAAGGTTAGTATCACACCTCATGTAGCCTAGCCCATAGGCCTATATGTTTTAATAAGGTTCGTATCACACCTCATGCAGCCTAGCCCATAGGCCTATATGTTTTAATAAGGTTCGTATCACACCTCATGTAGCCTAGCCCATAGGCCTATATGTTTTAATAAGGTTTGTATCACACCTCATGCAGCCTAGCCCATAGGCCTATATGTTTTAATAAGGTTTGTATCACACCTCATGCAGCCTAGCCCATAGGCCTATATGTTTTAATAAGGTTTGTATCACACCTCATGCAGCCTAGCCCATAGGCCTATATGTTTTAATAAGGTTAGTATCACACCTCATGTAGCCTAGCCCATAGGCCTATATGTTTTAATAAGGTTAGTATCACACCTCATGCAGCCTAGCCCATAGGCCTATATGTTTTAATAAGGTTAGTATCACACCTCATGCAGCCTAGCCCATAGGCCTATATGTTTTAATAAGGTCAGTATCACACCTCATGCAGCCTAGCCCATAGGCCTATATGTTTTAATAAGGTTAGTATCACACCTCATGTAGCCTAGCCCATAGGCCTATATGTTTTAATAAGGTTAGTATCACACCTCATGCAGCCTAGCCCATAGGCCTATATGTTTTAATAAGGTTAGTATCACACTCATGCAGCCTAGCCCATAGGCCTATATGTTTTAATAAGGTTAGTATCACACTCATGTAGCCTAGCCCATAGGCCTATATGTTTTGATAAGGTTAGTATCACACCTCATGTATCCTAGCCCATAGGCCTATATGTTTTAATAAGGTTAGTATCACACCTCATGTAGCCTAGCCCATAGGCCTATATGTTTTAATAAGGTTCGTATCACACCTCATGCAGCCTAGCCCATAGGCCTATATGTTTTAATAAGGTTAGTATCACACCTCATGCAGCCTAGCCCATAGGCCTATATGTTTTAATAAGGTTAGTATCACACCTCATGTAGCCTAGCCCATAGGTTAGTATCACACCTCATGTAGCCTAGCCCATAGGCCTATATGTTTTAATAAGGTTTGTATCACACCTCATGCAGCCTAGCCCATAGGCCTATATGTTTTAATAAGGTTAGTATCACACCTCATGTAGCCTAGCCCATAGGCCTATATGTTGTAATAAGGTTAGTATCACACCTCATGCAGCCTAGCCCATAGGCCTATATGTTTTAATAAGGTTAGTATCACACCTCATGTAGCCTAGCCCATAGGCCTATATGTTTTAATAAGGTTAGTATCACCCTCATGTAGCCTAGCCCATAGGCCTATATGTTGTAATAAGGTTCGTATCACACCTCATGCAGCCTAGCCCATAGGCCTATATGTTGTAATAAGGTTAGTATCACACCTCATGCAGCCTAGCCCATAGGCCTATATGTTGTAATAAGGTTAGTATCACACTCATGCAGCCTAGCCCATAGGCCTATATGTTGTAATAAGGTTAGTATCACACCTCATGTAGCCTAGCCCATAGGCCTATATGTTGTAATAAGGTTAGTATCACACCTCATGCAGCCTAGCCCATAGGCCTATATGTTGTAATAAGGTTAGTATCACACCTCATGCAGCCTAGCCCATAGGCCTATATGTTTTAATAAGGTCAGTATCACACCTCATGTAGCCTAGCCCATAGGCCTATATGTTGTAATAAGGTTAGTATCACACCTCATGCAGCCTAGCCCATAGGCCTATATGTTGTAATAAGGTTAGTATCACACCTCATGCAGCCTAGCCCATAGGCCTATATGTTTTAATAAGGTTAGTATCACACCTCATGTAGCCTAGCCCATAGGCCTATATGTTTTAATAAGGTTTGTATCACACTCATGCAGCCTAGCCCATAGGCCTATATGTTTTAATAAGGTTAGTATCACACCTCATGTAGTCTAGCCCATAGGCCTATATGTTTTAATAAGGTTAGTATCACACCTCATGTAGCCTAGCCCATAGGCCTATATGTTTTAATAAGGTTTGTATCACACCTCATGCAGCCTAGCCCATAGGCCTATATGTTTTAATAAGGTTAGTATCACACCTCATGTAGTCTAGCCCATAGGCCTATATGTTTTAATAAGGTTAGTATCACACCTCATGTAGTCTAGCCCATAGGCCTATATGTTTTAATAAGGTTAGTATCACACCTCATGTAGTCTAGCCCATAGGCCTATATGTTTTAATAAGGTTAGTATCACACCTCATGTAGTCTAGCCCATAGGCCTATATGTTTTAATGAGGTTTGTATCACACCTCATGCAGCCTAGCCCATAGGCCTATATGTTTTAATAAGGTCAGTATCACACTCATGCAGCCTAGCCCATAGGCCTATATGTTTTAATAAGGTTAGTATCACACCTCATGCAGCCTAGCCCATAGGCCTATATGTTTTAATAAGGTTAGTATCACACCTCATGTAGCCTAGCCCATAGGCCTATATGTTTTGATAAGGTTAGTATCACACCTCATGTATCCTAGCCCATAGGCCTATATGTTTTAATAAGGTTAGTATCACACCTCATGTAGCCTAGCCCATAGACCTATATGTTTTAATAAGGTTCGTATGACACCTCATGTAGTCTAGCCCATAGGCCTATATGTTTTAATAAGGTTAGTATCACACCTCATGCAGCCTAGCCCATAGGCCTATATGTTTTAATAAGGTTAGTATCACACCTCATGCAGCCTAGCCCATAGGCCTATATGTTTTAATAAGGTTAGTATCACACCTCATGTAGCCTAGCCCATAGGCCTATATGTTTTAATAAGGTCAGTATCACACCTCATGCAGCCTAGCCCATAGGCCTATATGTTTTAATAAGGTTAGTATCACACCTCATGTAGCCTAGCCCATAGGCCTATATGTTTTAATAAGGTTAGTATCACACCTCATGCAGCCTAGCCCATAGGCCTATATGTTTTAATAAGGTTAGTATCACACCTCATGCAGCCTAGCCCATAGGCCTATATGTTTTAATAAGGTCAGTATCACACCTCATGCAGCCTAGCCCATAGGCCTATATGTTTTAATAAGGTTAGTATCACACCTCATGTAGCCTAGCCCATAGGCCTATATGTTTTAATAAGGTTAGTATCACACCTCATGCAGCCTAGCCCATAGGCCTATATGTTTTAATAAGGTTAGTATCACACCTCATGCAGCCTAGCCCATAGGCCTATATGTTTTAATAAGGTTTGTATCACACCTCATGCAGCCTAGCCCATAGGCCTATATGTTTTAATAAGGTTTGTATCACACCTCATGCAGCCTAGCCCATAGGCCTATATGTTTTAATAAGGTTTGTATCACACCTCATGCAGCCTAGCCCATAGGCCTATATGTTTTAATAAGGTTAGTATCACACCTCATGCAGCCTAGCCCATAGGCCTATATGTTTTAATAAGGTTAGTATCACACCTCATGTAGCCTAGCCCATAGGCCTATATGTTTTGATAAGGTTAGTATCACACCTCATGTATCCTAGCCCATAGGCCTATATGTTTTAATAAGGTTAGTATCACACCTCATGTAGCCTAGCCCATAGACCTATATGTTTTAATAAGGTTCGTATGACACCTCATGTAGTCTAGCCCATAGGCCTATATGTTTTAATAAGGTTAGTATCACACCTCATGCAGCCTAGCCCATAGGCCTATATGTTTTAATAAGGTTAGTATCACACCTCATGTAGCCTAGCCCATAGGTTAGTATCACACCTCATGTAGCCTAGCCCATAGGCCTATATGTTTTAATAAGGTTTGTATCACACCTCATGCAGCCTAGCCCATAGGCCTATATGTTTTAATAAGGTTTGTATCACACCTCATGCAGCCTAGCCCATAGGCCTATATGTTTTAATAAGGTTAGTATCACACCTCATGCAGCCTAGCCCATAGGCCTATATGTTTTAATAAGGTTCGTATCACACCTCATGTAGCCTAGCCCATAGGCCTATATGTTTTAATAAGGTTTGTATCACACCTCATGCAGCCTAGCCCATAGGCCTATATGTTTTAATAAGGTTAGTATCACACCTCATGCAGCCTAGCCCATAGGCCTATATGTTTTAATAAGGTTAGTATCACACCTCATGCAGCCTAGCCCATAGGCCTATATGTTTTAATAAGGTTAGTATCACACCTCATGTAGCCTAGCCCATAGGCCTATATGTTTTGATAAGGTTAGTATCACACCTCATGTATCCTAGCCCATAGGCCTATATGTTTTAATAAGGTTAGTATCACACCTCATGTAGCCTAGCCCATAGACCTATATGTTTTAATAAGGTTCGTATGACACCTCATGTAGTCTAGCCCATAGGCCTATATGTTTTAATAAGGTTAGTATCACACCTCATGCAGCCTAGCCCATAGGCCTATATGTTTTAATAAGGTTAGTATCACACCTCATGTAGCCTAGCCCATAGGCCTATATGTTGTAATAAGGTTAGTATCACACCTCATGTAGCCTAGCCCATAGGCCTATATGTTTTAATAAGGTTAGTATCACACCTCATGTAGCCTAGCCCATAGGCCTATATGTTTTAATAAGGTTAGTATCACACCTCATGTAGCCTGGCCCATAGGCCTATATGTTTTAATAAGGTTAGTATCACACCTCATGCAGCCTAGCCCATAGGCCTATATGTTTTAATAAGGTTAGTATCACACCTCATGTAGCCTAGCCCATAGGCCTATATGTTTTAATAAGGTTAGTATCACACCTCATGTAGCCTAGCCCATAGGCCTATATGTTTTAATAAGGTCAGTATCACACCTCATGCAGCCTAGCCCATAGGCCTATATGTTTTAATAAGGTTAGTATCACACCTCATGTAGCCTAGCCCATAGGCCTATATGTTTTGATAAGGTTAGTATCACACCTCATGTATCCTAGCCCATAGGCCTATATGTTTTAATAAGGTTAGTATCACACCTCATGTAGCCTAGCCCATAGGCCTATATGTTTTAATAAGGTTTGTACCACACCTCATTTAGTTTAGCCCCTAGGCCTATATGTTTTAATAAGGTTTGTACCACACCTCATTTAGTCTAGCCCATAGGCCTATATGTTTTAATAAGGTCAGTATCACACCTCATGTAGCCTAGCCCATAGGCCTATATGTTGTAATAAGGTTCGTATCACACCTCATGCAGCCTAGCCCATAGGCCTATATGTTTTAATAAGGTTTGTACCACACCTCATGTAGCCTAGCCCATAGGCCTATATGTTGTAATAAGGTTCGTATCACACCTCATGCAGCCTAGCCCATAGGCCTATATGTTTTAATAAGGTTCGTATCACAACTAAAGTGGTCAATTAACTTCTTAAAATGAAGCGCATTAATTAATCCGCTTTACAAGGGGTGTAGAGCCTAACTGGCATACATAAGTAGCGTGGGAGTTTCAAGTTTGGGGAAGATCGTTTTCACCATAAAAATGCACCTTTATAGCAAAAGCATTACATGCACAATTGTATTTGCGGTCACTTTTGATAATGGTGTTTTCCGCTAATGGAACATTCATGCTTATAGCCTTCTGCCGTGTGTGCATTGCTGCCCTATAATGTGAAGAAATAGCCTAATAGTTGATCAACATTTAAAGCTAAACGTTCTCATCTGTTGCGTCAGGCCCATTGCTTAAAACAGGTTTTTGATGCTAGTGGTTGTATTCATTTGGGATCTATTGCATCCCACAACTGTCCCAGATGGTTTGTCTTATTTATTTCTCACACAGAATAGAATAGTTCAACTTTTATAATATGGGGGACAGTAGATTGACATAAGCTAGTGCTTTTGCTGTTCGTTAGTGTCACGACTCCCACCAAAGGTGGCTCCCCTGCCTGTTCGGGCGGCGCTCAGCGGTCGTCGTCACCGGTCTACTAGCTGCCACCGATCCCCTTTTCCTTTTCCTTTTCTGTTTGTTTTGTCTTATTGGTTGCACCTGTCTCTTATTTTGTTTTTTGATTCAGTCTATTTAAGCCTGTGAGGCCCGCCTGTTTCTGTGCGGGCTTGTTTTCTGTTAGTCAGGTTGTGCGTGTAGTGTTCCTGTCTGTTTATGCTCACCTGTGTTGGGTTGGATACCTTGTGATCATTTATCGCCTGTTGTTTTATGGGTTTAGCATTTGGAAACCGAAATAAAGTCTGGTTTTCCCAGTATCCTCTGCTCTCTGCATCTGACTCCGCACCCACCACTCCAGGCGTTGTGACAGAAGCCCGCACCGTTCCTGGGTTATCGCATTTCCACCTCTGGGGTGGTGATGAAGTGTGACCGCATTACAGCCGTGCGTAATTGGCCGACTCCGACCATGGTAAGGGAGGTGCAGCGGTTCTTAGGGTTTGCCAATTACTACCGGAGGTTTATCCGGGGTTTTGGTCAGGTGGCTGCTCCCATTACCTCACTGTTGAGCCTGGTTTCACTTTTGAGAGGTGGGTGATTATTTTCCGTGTCAGTGTTTTTCCACACGGAACTGTTTCGGTTTTGTTATTTCACATTGTCGTTTATATTGTTTTGTTCAGTGTTCATTATTCTTATTAAACAATATGGTCACTTACCACGCTGCGCATTGGTCCTCCGATCCTTCCTACTACTCCTCGTCAGAGTGCGCACTCCCTCAAATAGTTTGGAGAAAATTACTATATTTTGTTCAGCTTTGTTCAGTCGTATTCTTCATACTATAAAAGAATATAAAATAATGCTACGAAATAATAAGCAAATCTTGTCTGCTGAAGGAGCTAGTGTAGCCCACAGCCATATGGCATAGCCACATCAGAACGTAACATAAGGACGACTCTGAAATAAGCTAAATTTACTTCATATCACTCTTCTTTAAACCTGTCTAAAATAATGAATGGATTTATTGTGAAGGTGTAGGCTATATTACATGGATTTATTAGACTTTTTAAAATGGCTTGTGTGTGGAATGTGTGGAAGCCAGGAAATGCTAAACGTGTTTATGTTAATTAATGGTAAATTACTTTGAGACCGACAGTTATTTGCTTGACAATCACTTGCTGATGAAATTTTGTGACCACCAAAGCCCTAGATGGGAGAACCCTTCTAGAAGCACAACCATCTCTGCAGCACTCCACCAATCAGGCCTTTAGGGAAGAGTGGCCAGTCTGAAGCCACTCCTCAGTAAAATGCACATGACAGCCAGCTTGGAGTTTGTAAAAAGGCACCTAAAGACTCTCAGACCATGAGAAACAAGATGTTCTGGTATGATGAAACCAAGATTGAACTCTTTTGCCTGAATACCAAGCTTCACTTCTAGAGGAAACCTGCACCATCCCTACGGTGAAGCTTGGTGGTGGCAGCATCATACTGTGGGGATGTTTTTCAGCAGGGAGTGTGAGACTAGTCAGGATCGAGGCAAAGATGAAAGGAGCAAAGTACAGAGAGAACCTTGATGTAAACCTGCTCCAGAGCTCCCAGGACCTCAGACTGGGCCGAAGGTTTTATCTTCCAACATGACAACCACCCTAAGCACACAGCCAAGACAATGCAGGACTGGCTTCTGGACAAGTCTCTGAATGTCCTTGAGTGGCCCAGCCAGAGCCCGGAATTAAACCTGATCGTACATCTCTGGAGAGAACTGAAAATAGCTGTGCAGTAATGCTCACCATCAAACCTGACAGAGCTTGAGAGTATCTGCAGAGAAGAATGGGAGAAACACCCCAAATACAGGTGTACCATGCTTGTAGCGTCATACCCAAGAAGACTCTAGACTGTAATCACTGCCAAAGGTGCTACAACAAAGTGCCTGGTAAAGGGTCTGATTAATTATGTAAATTCAATTTTTTATTTTTTTATTTTTCATAAATTAGCGAAAATATATAAAAAACAGTTTTTGCTTTGTCATTATGGGGTATTGTGTGTAGATGAGGGGGGGGGGAGAATGTAATCAATTTAGAATTAGTCAAGGGGTCTGAATACTTTCCAAAGGGTTTGTTAGGGCTAGAGTATCACTAAATTGATCACTTACATTTTGAAGCTAAGACATTTGCTCGTGTTCTGCTGCGCAGTACAGTCATTTCTGACTACGATTATAGCATGGTGTCAAAAATACTTTAACTTCGTCAAATATAAAACAGGAGAGATTATTTCAATATAATGCTCCTTGAGTTTTGTTGGAGTTTAAAGTGACAAAAAGTAGCTAACAGCCAACTGCTCTCCTGTCTCTTTATTGAGCAGAGCAGCCCAAGGGGAGCCGTTGCTATGGATACTCAGAGTCAGAGCTGTCTGAGCAGAGCGAGCTGCGTGCAGGGTGTGAGTGACAGACAGAGAGGAGCAGATAATGGATTTACTAAAGGAGGAAGTTGTTTCTGATTTTGGGTTTCGGGCAGGGCCGGGCCCTAAATTTGGCTGAAGCAACAGGGCCAGGGTAGGGTAGGACCTGAACGTCGTAGGCAGGGGTCGGGCTCGGGCTTAAAATTCATGCCCGTGTAGGGCTCTAGTGACCCTCCTTGATGCCATACATGAGGCATGCAATGACATCATTCCAGACAAATGTCAGGCTTGGATTCAACATTCCAAACGGTTTGCAAAGGTGCATTAACAATGATGACATTTACTGCGATGTCGATGAGAACCCATGGCCAAATTCTCAAGACAGGATTGATGCAAACTAGAGCCTGCTGAACATTATGTTTCGTTCATTTAAATCTGATGACAGTACACCTTGTAAGTGAACAATACATTGTTGTTTTTGCATCAATGACTGTGAAAGATGTCTTCAATGATCACACCTTTGATCACACATACCGTTGCATATTACATCCAAAGGGACATTTTGAAACATGTGTCTTGCATGTTTTGCTATTGGACTAACTGGTTGTTTAAACAACTCAACTGAGAAGATATCATTATGTTTTGTGTTTTTGTGACAAAATCTATGTTCATGTGGCATTTCCCTGTATATGTTGGATCAATGGTTGTGTGGTCAAAGATGTCTCCAAACAAAATTAATTCCCAATAAAAGGTTTTGAATGTAAGACTTGCTGCGTTACGAGTGTTACCAGTTTGGAGTTTTGTAATATGAGGTTTGAATATTCACCATATACTTGTGAAAAAAGCACCAAAGCGTTTGAAACAAACTGAGACGGGTTAGAGAGAAAAATATAAAACATTACGATCGACTGGAGCTCCAAACATAAATTGATTTATTGTTCCCTTGCTTTCCAATCACCATTACCCTACATCTTGTACGGGAAGTTCACTGGCAATGACCAGGGAATCACAGACATTCTATTGCTTGGAACCAGATCAATTCTTTCTAGATCTTGCAATTTGGTTTGCCAGTCTGTTTTTTAAATAATTCAGGAGGCTTCAAGGGTTCATCCAGGTCTTAGCATTCAAAGACCTCGGCCAGTGGCTGTACACACACTCAAACACACACACCTACTTCTGCCTGAATTTGGGACTAGGGTTGAATACACTTAGAAAAATCCTATGTACATTGTGCGCCACAATACAATATGTGACCCACCACCTGGATTCGGTCCTACGTAGCAACATTTGAAATTGTGCTTTTTACATTCGATAAAAATAGAGACAGAGCTTGAAAATTATATATCATACACTGCAGTTGAGGAACAATGGGAAAGTAATTATGCTTTGAAAGTTGATAAACATGTAACCTCACTTTTGAGAAAATGGTCCTTGAGTGTTTTGGTACACCTACTGGAGAGCTCGCCTTTGTCTACACCTAATCAGCATCGTTCACTCTTAAGCCTCAGTCCCACCCATCTCTTTAAGGACTCACATGTGAGGCCATGTGCTAAACAGAGTAAGGTAGTGTAGTAAACAACCAAAGATTTCAAGACTAAAAGTGTTCAAATTAAATATTTTATAATTATTAGATGACACTTACCCGACACTCATGTCTAAATTGACAGGTCATGTGGAAGAAATGCTATAACCACCCCCAGCCACTTCTAGCTTTGTGGATGGGTCACCATTGTTTTGACATGTACACATGTTCATGAAATACAATAGGTGGTCTTAATCAACTCCAGACACACCTGGCTAACTTGATGGGTCATGTAATCATCTGGTGAAGTGGAGTCTTTTGTTCATTCATGCAGGTAGCTAGTAATAATGTACCGGCATAATCCCAACTCATATCACTACCAATGCAAACAATGTCATAGCTGTAGTATGATTTTGCAGGCAGCTAAAGCTAACCAACTAGGTTAAGTGTTAGCGAGCAATGCAAATTCATTTCTGATTCAAATTATATTACTACACAGACCATACGCGAGCTAGCAAGCTACCTTTTGCATGCCAATGATCAGTACACTTTAACTTGCAATGAAATGGACATTCTGACAAAATTAGAAACATATGATATCTGAAAATGTACCTAGACTCTTACTGTACATGGATGAACACTTCACGGTGAACTGGAACTATTTACCTCTGTGTTGTTTGTAGATACATCTTGTTTAGCTAACGTTGTGTCAAGTTAATGTGGTTCACACGGACCGTGGTGTGTGCAGAAAGTAGCCCATCGCAACTTTTTCCAATCAATCAATCAAATGTATTTATAAAACCCTTTTTACATTGGCCGATGTCACAAAGTGCTATACAGAAACCCAGACGAAAACACCAAATAGCAAGCAATGCAGGTGTAGAAGCATGGTGGCTAGGAAAAACTCCCTAGAAAGGCAGGAACCTAGGAAGAAACCTAGGGAGGAACCAGGCTCTGAGGGGCAGCCAGTCCTCTTCTGGCTGTGCCAGGTGGAGATTATAACAGTACATGGCAAAGGTGTTCAAATGTTCATAGATGACCAGCATGGTCAAATAATAATTATCACAGTGGTTGTAGAGGGTGCAGCAGGTCTTCATAGCCGATCATTCAGAGATACAGACAGCAGGTGTGGTACAGAAAGAGAGTCGAAAACAGCAGGTAGGAGAAGGTAGCACGTCTGGTGAACAGGTCTGGGTTCCATAGCCGCAGGCAGAACAGTTGAAACTGGAGCAGCAGCATGACCCCTTCCTTATGTCTGAAACACAGGCTTCCAGGGAGGGCAATTTTGGGGCTTCACCATATTTCATCGAAATGTACAGCTGTGTATTGTCCACATAGCAGTGAAAGTTAACATTAGGTTTCTGAATGACATCACCAAGAGGTAAAATATATAGTGAAGACAATAGAGGTACTAAGATGGGACCTTGAGGAACACCGAAAGCGTCTGCTAAATTTAGGGCATCAATGTTGTAGTACTCGATGGCTAATGTTATATCTTTCAAAAACTCTTTGGTAGAAAGGACTATCAACACATACTGAGCAGCTCGTGTTATAGACAGAAGCATGCAATCCAAACTCATGTCCCGGCATGTCCAGCCCATCCATTATCTCAGCCAATCAACTAGGCTGGCAATTTAACAATTGTATTCATATTTACAGATGGAATACAAGTTTGTTATTAACCATTTGGCGCGTACAATCACGTATTTGTGATCATTGTTGAGTGGTCCCTGCAGCGTACGATCTCAAATACGTGATTGGAACAGTAGCAACAGAACGTATGACACAACAAACGCGTCTGAACACCATTGTTGTCTGAACAACATCTAAATATTTTTTGTACTGATGGAAAATAAAGGTCTTAAACTTTATTCCTCAATTTGACCTTTTATTGTAAAAGATAAATGCGAACTTCATTATCCAAGCATCACACAGAACACATCCACAGCCAAACTCATTCCATAAACCAGTCTAAATAATAGGTTGCGCTTACAGAAAAACTAAACGTAAGTTAGCGATCTAACAGCTAGACTTGTTTACAATGTACCACATCTCTGGTGAGCACAAGATACTAATATAATGTTGTTTAGAAAATAAACATGTGTCAGCTAAGCTAACAGCAGCTAAATTCTTTATGATGGCAGCCATGTTTGTTTACATTTGACAAGTGAAAACTCCCTAATCCCAGAATGCCAACACCAAAGTCAAAGATGGTTGTCTATGAACAGTTTACACTTTCAGCTACAAGTAAATACTTGTTTTTTGTGACTGATGGAAAATAAAGGTCTTAAACATTTTAGGGGGTTCCATTTCATTTTTGACCGTGGGGATGGAAATGAGGGAAAGTATCATGGGGGGATATTGCAGGAAATACTACTATAATAGGGGATTTATCAATACATGGGGCAAACACAAGAGAAGGTTATACGCTAAATACAAATAAATCCTCTGGAAAGGGGGTCTAGCTGGCAACCCTGATAAGTCTGATGCCACTTTCAAGACAACAGAACACATCCACAGCCAAACTCATTCATCATAAACCAGTCTAAATAATAGGTTGCGCTGATAAACAGAAAAATGTCAATAAACATGGAAACGTAAGTAATCAGTACAACATTCAAATATTTTACACACAACAAATGTATCCATTACACTCTGCAAACAGCTAGACTTGAAAACATGAAATGACAACACAATACTGAAAATAAGCCATTTACTTTGATAGGAACACAAACATGTCAAGTCCAATTTCTGGTGAGCCAGAAAAC
>NC_068456.1:15295011-15317511 GCF_023373465.1 Oncorhynchus keta
ACCACAACTGCCTCTGCTTTGTGGCAGCAGCTTCGCTCTGGTTATCTATGTCTGTGGTAAACACTAGCCACAGGAGCCGTTTTCCCCCCTTTTCCCTTCCTGTCTTTTGTGCATGCCACTTTGAGAAAACATGTAAGCCTCAATGAAATATGAATGTTTTCGATCTTTCCTCTTGTGTAAGAAGAGGGAATGATCTGCAAACCTCTTTTTCTTCTCCTCCTCCCCAAAAGCGCTGTGTTGCTGTGACAGCCATTACACGTCGCACATCCCTGACGGCCAAAAGGAAGAGAGAGAAAGAGAGAGAGGCAGAGGTAGAGGCAGAGAGCGATGAGATTAAACAAGGTGCTGTCACTTTAAGAGAGATTGTTGAGGCGATGCCAGTGCCAGTGACTGCAGCAGTCCCTGTGGCATCACAAGATGGCCGCCCAGGGTTCTATTTGCATACACTATTCAGGGCAGGCCGCGTTTTTTTAATTGTTTTTAATCAGAGAGGAATGTCAACAAAATAAATGAAGTTGCGCGTGGAAGTGACATTTTTATCACGTTGGGGGGAGGGAGGATGCACATCTCCCCCCCCCCCATTCATCAAGGCCTATATCGAGGGAGTGAAATCTGGGAGAAGCCGATAACCAATGGAAGAGCTCCATATGGTGGGGATCAAAGGTGTCACATAGTGTGTGGTTCTGCTTTATTGCCAGCCAGCACTGTTAATTGGACAACAAGATCAGAGGCAATATTAAAATCCAATTAAATTGATATGAACAGATTGCCAAGTGATGTACACTAATGTATAATTGAGTATCAAGCAAATGCGAGTGGCCCGTCTCGAGCGCGGAGCTGCTGAATAAATGATGGAGCCGTAGAGGACAGAAACAAGTTTGCACATTAGCTCCCTCGTTGTGGGCCGCACTCTGAGTTGCTGCTCTCTCAGACGTGCAGGGACACTTCTCTTTTTCTTCTCTTTTTTTTGTCGTTGCTGTTTCTGGCTGACATTCATAAAAGGACAGTTTCATCTGGTATGTTTGCAGGTGTTTATTATTGAGGGGTGTGAGGGGTGTTGGGGGACATGTGTGTGAGAGAGGGGTGGCATCTGTGTGCGTCCAAGGGGAGGGGAGGGGCTGACGTGTAACATTTTAAACAGCATAATTCCATTACACACAGGCGGCATTCATTTGAGTTGAATAAAATCTAAATGATTTATTGTTTTTTTCCCAGAGTAAAAGCAGTGCATGTTGTGGTGCTTCAGCTAATCAGGCATAAACACGGCCAGCCTCCCATCTCACAGGAGAGGGCCTAATACTGAGTGCTCTGTAAAAAAAATGTTTAAAAAAAGATTTTAAAAAGGATGAACTGACACTATTTAAACAGACCAGTGAGGCCTAGTCCAAGGTGACATTTCCTGATAAGGTAAACTTGGAAGACAGCCCAAAATAATAAAAAGTTCATCAAAACCCATGCGTTTATTAATTGAATATTTTTAGCACCAGTACTAATACGTGACATTGGGGGAAGGGGGTGATAAGGAGATTTACATTTCTAATTTTAATGATATTTTGGATCTTGCGACCATTCCTTTTTTCCTAATGATTTAGTTGTGTTGTTTTGGTCACAGTCCAGCATATGTATTTTTCCCCCCATGCATTAAGCTGGTTTTCTTAATTAAGCAGGCAAGAGACTCATTAGCTGCCATGGTGATGGGGTGGCACGATGTGCCAGTGAGTGCCTGTCTCTGTTCCGAAGGCGGTGCCCGGACAAAGTGCCTCGGGAGCAGGTGCTGACAAGGTCGCGTTGGCAATGTGCCATCTGGGCAAAGGCTTGAGCCCCGTCAACACCCTGCCCTTTATGGAGAGCTCTGCCCGATGCCATCCACCGACGCCACTCAAAGACATCAAAACACACTCGGGCTCTTTGGAGATCTAAGAACACAACCAGGAAGAAACAAAGGGAGAATAATTGGTCTGGCTCAATCTGTCCGTCATATGGCCCTGGTAGTAGAGCTTTTGTGATTATTCAAATAGATGATGCATTCAGTATTTCAACATCCACATTTGATTCACGTATATGGTACATTGTGTTGATAGCCATTTAAAAAAAGTGATATAGACAAATCTTTGAAATAATGAATGAATATATTTCCGTCGCTAATGACGGCTGATTGAGTATCTATATTTTAACATTATAGTCCTCGAACACTCAAGTAAAAGTTAAAAAAGGACCCCTTCTCTGGCTTTTGTTTAGACCCTCATAAAAATATCAGTCATTGAGTTCTGGATGTGCTCTACCAGCCAGGGCTACCAACTCCACAGGACTAGAACGTGAGGGCTCTATGCATCACATCCTGAAGCAGTTATTGTGGCTAACCTCTAGTTCAACAACATTAGAGGCTAAATTTAGCACCATGTTTGGATTATTTTAGCTACTGGTGTTTTGTTGTGTTTTATGTACAAGTTTTAGTACAAAGGGTCACTGGGTGAACACGCCTAGAGTCTAAGGGCCCAGGGCTGGGTTTCTACTAAGCTAACATATGACATATGGAATTGTTTTAAGTGTCATATCAAGGATAATTCATTCATGGTAAAACATATTGTCCAAAAAATTGTGAAAAGGAGGTATGATTTGAAGTGGCGGTCCTTATAAAAATGTTCTTCGGCTGTCCCCATAGGAGAACCCTTTTTGGTTCCGGGTAGAACCGATTTTGGTTCCATGTATAACCCTCTTTTTAAAGTTCCACATGGAACTCAAAAGGGTTCCACCGAGAACCAAAACGGGTTCTTCAAAGGGTTCTCCTATGGGGACAGCTGAATAACCCTTTTAGGTTCTAGATATACACACAGTTTATATCTTAGAGGTATAAGAAAGCTCAGTAAATTATCTGAATTTGTTATACCCCTATTTAATCCCATTTTTTGGGCCACAAAACTACTTCCGTACTTCAATTCATTTGTGAAACTGTTTCCGGGTTACCTTCAGACGAGTCCCGTGACCCTTGTGGGGGTTGTAGAGCAAAACGTAGAAAGGCATCGGGTTCACCACGCTTTCTGTAGTGGGGTCATGTTAGTTTCTAGCCTAAATACCGCTGTGGCTTTGCCACCTTCCACCGCAGATGCAGAATGCAGACATCTGCGGATATGGTGGATTGAGACACAGCCCATGCAACAAATATCTCTATCTTAAACAGACGGATTTTGCTGTGGTTTTTTACTATGCTAATTTGATTGATATGCCAACACGTCTATAGACTCTAGGGCTTTCAAAATAGACTTTTAACGATTGAGGATAGCACTGCTCATGTTGCCTTAAATCTGGGCACAGATTACTAATCCCAGACCCACAACCCTAATAACAAACCCCCACAGTTGGACTGGATTCAAAAATACCCCCATAGAGTGTACTGATGCAGGATCTTAATTTGATCACTTTTTTTGCTGATAGCTTTCCTGCATAGGAAATGCAGTTGAGCTTTGTGATTTACATACATTCACTGAAAACCGACACTAACACACATTATATTAACAGTATTGTACTTTCATCTAACCTACTTTTGGCCAGCCTAACCACCAATCAAGCAATATTATGGACTAAACATTCAAATCATGTTGCTGCAGGATCATTTAGCTCTGACAATATAGGTCAAGTTAAGATCCTACATCTGTATGTGTGTGAGATTAATATTTTTTGGGAGGGGAGAAAAAATCTTGCACCTGTCTTCCTACTAGCACTGACTTTGTGGAGAACTAATTTATTGAAATGTACTTACTATGCCTATGACTAAATTACAAAAAATATATAATGTAAATGGAGAGAGAGAGGGGGGGGACTAACACAACGGAAGGGTTTGTAGTTTGCTGTAATTTACGATTGGCTGGACTAAACAATGTGTGCCTGGGCTCTGACCATGGCAGGAGATTCCTTTTCCCCATGGCACCAGTGTCATATCAATTCCCATTCTTCCTGTTAGTAATATGGCCGACAGCAAAAAACTCTTCTGTGCATTCTGTGTGTGAGTTACGACGTAGCCTTTCAGTCTATATTTGGGGAAGGCTTTCTACTTTAGTTTTTTTTTTATCAGCGAGTCCATATCCTAAACCCATAAAGACACATCGTGAGAGAGAAAAGCACGCCCCCTTTTCCAGCTTTTTTACAACCTTCCTGCAGTCTCCATCCACAGGCCTTGGCTGTCATTATGCGGTCCACTGTTTGGCTTTGCAGGCGTTCTCCCTCTGATTTGGCTAACGGACGCTTTTAAAAATGAAGGTATATGAAACAGGGAATAATCCGTTTGCCCAAACACCAGCCCATTAAGGTCTCGAACCCTGGCAGGAGTGGAGCGCCGCATTTGGATCCTGGAAACCATCTCAAAGAGAGCCGCTGGGCCTGCAGTCGCTCTGTTTATTCTAAAGATTTCTGAAAGGCTGTTTTGTGGTCAGCCATGTGGCACGAGGGCAAACATGAAAGGACATGTTTGATTTACAAGCAGCCTTTTCTCTCTCTCAGGGTATATATGCACGCAAAGACACATATGGACATACCCACATACCTACACAGTGGATAGGCTGGTGTTCTTATCTTGCCCTTCATTACTTACTTTAGTTTGAATATGCCTCTACACATGCTGGCAGACCGGTCACACATTTCTCTACCTTAATCCTATACTGGACTCTCTACACACAGACACACACACACTCACACACACACACACGCACACACACACACACACACACACACACACACACACACACACACACACACACACACACACACACACACACACACACACACACACACACACACACACACACACACACACACACACACACACACACATGCAGGTGCATTTGTATGTGATAGAGCATGCATGTATGATTGTGTTTGGCTATGCTTGTGTATGTTGTGAATGTGTGTATAAGTGGGTGTGTGTTTGCAAATTTTCGGACCGCCAAAGTAGAGTCTGGGGAATTTTCTTGAAGACCCTAATTTAATCCCCGGTCACTAATCTAGTGTGTACCCCTAAACCCGTAAACACACACAGACTGCCGGCCTAATCCTTAGTGTAGAGAGATGGCTACCCATTTCCTAGAGTGTTGTCTTACAGGCAGACAAAACATGGGCTCTGTCTTTAAACAGGTTTTTAAACTAGGTCTTTTTCATCCTCCTTTCACTCATTATTTCCCCCTCCTGTCCCTCCTCCTTACCCTCATCCTACCAAACTCTCCCTTACCCTCGTCTTTTTAACCTCTCATCCCAAAATAATTTATCAAAACAGATGGAGCAGAGGCTTAAGGTGTTTAAAAAAGTTTGAGAAATTGTGTACTGTTCATAAGGTGTCATGACTGTCATGTTAGGATCCAGATAGGTCGGATCAGCTTTGCAGTGGATGACTTCAGCCAGACCCCCTCTCACCGGCAGAGGGGGGAGAGGGGAGCTGGTGGGGGGTTGACTGTTCACACCCTGTTGTAAATCAAGGATTAGAACCTTCAGCTATCTCCCTCTCCAAATTCACTCAGGAATGTGACTATGTTTCACAGATGTTTTCCCGTCGAAACTCTAACACATTCTAAAGTGAATACTGGAACAATATTTCTAACATAGAACGTGGGGAATGGTAAGAGGCGATCTAAAGAATAATAATGTCATTTTGGTTATTTTGTGATGTCATTAAAAATGTTATAAAGGAAATACTGTAACTTGAAAAGTATATACACTACATGTACGAGATTTCCATCCTCTATGTTGTGTTTGAAATATGACAAATTATGAAAGTGGTTTTGTTAAGAGAGGGATGTGATCTTAGAAACTATAAGAGGAAATTGTTTCTATAACTTTGTACAAGTGAGTATTCACCGCCCCCTTGAGTGAGGTCAGAGAGCGTCAGCCTCACGAACCGCCCCTTTTGAATGAACTGTATAAAACGGTGGGTTAAGAATTAACATATCAGGTGTTGAGATGCAGCTCACGTCCAAAGTGGTTCGAACTCTGAAATCTCAACATGAGTTAGAGACAATAACGTCACCTCCCAAACAATCACTGGTACGGCTGATTAGCTGCCCTAAGTAAAGTATCTAGAACAGGTAATTTAAGTGGGACCATTCTACTACTCATCAAACCATCATATTCTACTACTCTCATCACCACTGAGAACCATCTACACGGCTGGCTAGCCTATAGTATCTTCAAAAAATCAGAGAGGAAGTAGAGTGAGCTCTGTAGTTCTGTTCAGGACTACATGATGGGTCGCAGATGCTGGGTGATGGTAGAGGAGAGCAACAGTAGGTGACGGGTGGGGACCCATTTTGGAAAATCAGAGCCTTACAAAACAAGTCATTTCCACGTAAATATATGAATGATTTCTTACTCCAAACGGGCGGCGGTTCGTGTGCAAAGTATATGATTACTGTGAGAGTAGTTTTTAAATGTACCAAAGTGAGTGGCGCAGAGGTCTAAGGCTGTGTTAACATTAGCCTGGCTAATGTTAGCTAATATGGCTATGCAGCATTTAGTATGCATTATAACTGCACAAGTGAGAGTAGGTGAGCAGCATAGCTAGCTAGCTAATACTATGTCCAGCTAATTTAGCCATTTAGACCCCACATAATGCTAGGTAACACACAGGAGCGCCTAAGCATAAATGAGCTGCAGACAGCACAGCTAAGAAGTGCTACATTTAGCAAATACAGTTTATACAGTATCAGCTAACACTAACAAGGCTGCTAACATGCCGTATGAAGCATATACCATAAAGCATAGACTACAGCACCTAGGTAATACAGCTACGTAACAATGCATCGAGTATGGGCCTTTTCTGTGAAAGTGTCAGTAACCATAGCACCATACGGAAATATTTAAGATGCAGACAGTGAGATAGCGTCAAGATAGTACAGTTGTGCGCTAACAAATCAGCTTTCTAATACAGTGACTAATCAAGCTAACCTATGGTGCCCAGCACCTGCCAATCATATGTTTTAATCTGACAACGTATCTGTCTGACACAGTGGTTCCTCATCTTTATTATCTTTTTTTACTTTTCTCCCAAAATAAGACTAATGCTACAGGACCTTAAAAAGAACCGTCTAGAAGAGATTCCGATCATGAATGTGAAATATGCTGACGGTACCAAAAATAGCTGGCGTCTTCTGACCTTGATTGGGACTAAAGCATTCCTGGGGACACCCAGGGCCAGGCTGGTGCCTGTTTGGGCATTAAGCAGAAGACATGAAACGCTTTGAGAGCCTCGCCCTTCCTGTAGCAGGACCCTAAGCGCGGTAACCTTATATCAAAGCCTGAGTGTTGAACAGCGAGGGGAACCACATTAATTATTGAAGCGTGTTGGTAACAAGCTGTGAGCCACAGTGGATGCCTATTGTAAGGACGACTACCTCCCGTGGCCGTTAATCTACTTTTAACCTTTTTTTCTTTTAGCTCTGTGAACACATTAGCCATGAGAGGGAGAAGGAGAAAGATATCCCACACGCAGTTAGAATGCTTTCAGGGCTATCTATCGGCTCAATAGCCTGAGTAACGTCTCCGTCAAGTGGGATTTGTTACCTGTACCAGGTTGAAATGTTGTTTGCTCGCATTTTTTGGGGGGCCAAGGAAAGATCCTGATATCAAAATATCAGCGCAAATGGTGAGTCTGATCCCACAAATGATACTGCTCAGTAAAGTAGCATTTCAAACATCAAAGCTATTCTCTGATTACCGTAGACACAGTCGCAACACCAAAACGGGGTTGAATTTCTCAGTATCAAAAAGACACGTCCCTTTATCACAACTCTTCTACAGTTGTAACTTGGTGGGAATCCAGTACTGAGAGCCACAGTCAAAACAGTCAACCTCTGAGATATGAGCTATATCTATTCCATAACTCGGTATCAAATACCTTAGTCCAACCACGAGGTCAGTCTTATGTTTTGACTGCAGGAGCAGAGAAATGAAATGCAGTAGAAAACATATATCATACTGTAAGCTTTTATGACACAGCCGTGTGCTTTGTTAATTGTTTATCAAGGTGTGGAACCACTAGCTGATGCATTTTAATTGTGGAGAACTACGTAATTGTACAAGTGTACAGCCACAAAGCAAATGATTTTAGTTACGTCCACCGACAGGCTGGCAAAATAGAGACTACCCTGGAATAAAATATATTTCAGTGGCCAAAGGCAGTGGTCAAGTCAATGGCCAGTGGAGTAGCTCCTCTTTGACTGGGTCTCTGTAAACCCACACAGCTCTTCAACTGGCCCTGACCTATTGTGTGGGTTGAGGTGTCACTGGATTCTAACCTCCCGCACTTAAACACCCACACTTGACACAACAACACACTCTACACAGGGAGTCTTGTTAACCAGTTCCTGAATGGACTCCCCTTCCCACTGACCAACAAACAGTGACCAGCCTTTCATAGAGTTATGTTTACTCAGGGCCATGACCTTTGACCCCCAAGCAGAGTGGGTTGCTGTAGAAAGGCAGAGCACTCCCACGCCTTCTGTCAATGATCCATTGACACCCTCTCAAAGGCCATTCAATGGTATTGTGTCTGTGTGTGTAAGAGAGCGAGAGAGAAAGCCCTGTGATTCTTGGTGTATTGATTGAATCGCTAACATGGCTTACTTGAGTGTTTCTTTGCGAGAGGAAAATGTACACTCTGTGTATGACAACCTGCTCCTGCATTTATCAGTTTATGCCTTCCAAATGTATCTGAATAATGTCAATGCAAATTGGGATTGATTCAGTTTGATTCCCTTTCTGCTTAAGTTGCTGTATGAATCGGCTTGATTGAGAGTGCCTCTGATGAAGCCATGTTTGGAAATCGTGACAAACGACCACGGTAGGCATAAAACCCGGCCTCACGCTTCATTTCCAACAAGCCTCAACTTTCTAACACTCCTACTTGCCATAGCATGAAACACTTTGCATATTTTCGCTGCAGTTATATTTTTAATAACGCATTAAGAGGGACTTCATTAATTACAGAAGATAAGCCAGGCGTGAGTGCTGCATTTGATGTGATTTCTGGTGAAAAGAGCATTCCCACACGAATAAATCCCATTGTTGTTTTGCCAAAACAACGACGAAGAAAAGAACAACAACAACATTGAGTAAAAAGTGGCCCTGCTCAGTTGGCAATGGGGCTGCAGTCCTTTCAAGTACAGTCGCAACAATTATCATCAAAGCAGAGTGGAGCAGGAACCTTTGTTTTCTCCCAATCCTCATGGCTTGAACCTGACCCTGTTTCTTCAAGCGGGTGGAGGATTACATGTTCCTTTAGTACAGTTTGATAACGAGAGCACTTTTTCCCCATTTATTATTCATTTTTGTCTTAATTTATTATTCATTTGATCTAAAATTTCATTAATTTTCTAAAATGTTCCAATTGGGCTTTTCCAGCTCAGACGAGTGGGTTTCTTTGTCCCCCTGCTTTTGTAGTTGGCTATTATTCTTTTATGTGGCAGTGTTGTAGAGGTTATCGTATTCTGAGGGCAAACAGCGCTCGCTGAAAAGTTTTAATAAGCTTTTAATGAGAAGGGTCAGCGGTGGACCGAAGAGGAGGAGAAAGAACCTTGAGAGAGGGAGGTGGGATTTCACTTTGCGGTCTGTGCTGCTCATCCTCTTAAGCTACTCTCTCTATCACTTACTCTCTCTCTCTTCCTCTCTCTCTCTCGCACCAATCACACGTATTACTGTTAACTCCAGCATAGTCCTGAATGCTGAGCATTGAATGTGGCATTGAAATCACCACTCAGCACACTTCTTATGTGAATCCAGATAAAGGTAGGATAAGTGACAGTGCCAAGTATGTGTGAGTGACGGAGTGGACAGCCTGAGTTTGATTTGATGAGTAAGGTCTAGCGCCTAATTGAATGTCTCCCTCCACCTCCCCCGTCTCTCTCTCTCTTTCTCTCTCTCTCGCTCTCTCATTCTGTCTCTCACTCTCTCATTCTCTCTCTCTCACTCTCTCTCTGTCTCTCTCTCTTTCTTTCTCTCTCTCTCTCTCTCTGTCTCTCTCTCTTTCTTTCTCTCTCTCTCTCTCTCTGTCTCTCTCTCTTTCTTTCTCTCTGTCTCTCTTTATTTCACTCTCTCGCTCAGGTATCAAACATATTTGACAAATAGCATCACTGAAAACTCCCTCTGAAAAGGGTACGGTTATCATTCCATACTTTTTTGTGATTTTCTAAAATCCCGAGATATCCCTCTATACCTTATCCTTTCTAGCTCGCCCACTCGTTCATTATTTTTTATCTGACAATGTAGCTCTTTCTCTGACTTTAGCCTTGACTCTAATCTTCTTCGACAGGACAGTCTAATCCATTCCATTATTAGCATTTTTACAGCCAAGGCTAGCTTCTTCTAATACAGACCGCACTTAAGGTCACTTGGATAAGATAAACTCTCAAAATGTGGAGATCTATTCACAGTTGCCTTTTTTGTAAGGGTGGTTCAAGGAAAAATTCCTACAAGTTTTGTTGGTAGGAAGTAACCTGATGAAGAATCAAACTGAAGAGTGGAGCTCACCCTCTTCTGCCTTCGGGAGAGCAGGGCTTAAGTATGGTTCACCCGAGAGTAGGAGAATACTTGGACAATTTTCCAACAGGAAGCAAAGAGCTTAACAATAGTGTTCTTCTTGGCTCTATCTCACCAAGGGGTCCGTTCTCTTGATCTACCTCTGGAGGGAATGACTGCTTCCTCTGCTTTCACTCTACAGAATACACGCTCTTGTCTTTTACTCCAAAGGTTGTGTGTGTGTGTGTGTGTGTGTGTGTGTGTGTGTGTGTGTGTGTGTGTGTGTGTGTGTGTGTGTGTGTGTGTGTGTGTGTGTGTGTGTGTGTGTGTGTGTGTGTGTGTGTGTGTGTGTGTCTGCGTGCATGCCTGTGTGTGTGTACATGGGCGTTCATATCTCTTTCATCCCCATTATCTCCTTCCCTGCATGCTGAAATGTCACTACATCTCTCTTGCAAATGTCTGTGTGTGTGTATGTGTGTGATTGTGTGTGTGACCTGTTTGCAAGGGGCTAGCCTTGGTCGGCTCCCAGTGGTACATCGCCTGAGCTCGGAGGCCTAGCGCTTAGCCCGCGCATCGATAAGCGGGCCTTCAAAGCAAAGGGGGAGAAAAACAGCTCTGCCCTGTCAAAGCTGGACAAATTCCCTGCTACTGCTCTGAGCCTCGCTGTTCCACAGTTCAGAGAAAAAGCGGAATAAACGATTGGCTGGTCTTTTGGGCAAAGCCCAGGTGGACACAGCAGCAGATAGAGCACCAGTGAATGGAATGGGTGCTATTAGCCCTGAAGAGCATTCACACCCTGCTACTTGGGTTGCCCAGTCATAAACCAAAACCACCCCTAGGCCCTGTCCTGTAAACAGTGGTGGAGATATGAGAGGATTTGGATAAATGGCATGGTGGAGCTAGTAAAATATTATTATCTATTGATTCCTTTCAGTTCTCCACAAATGCATTGGAGATAAGGGTTTGAGTTTATTTTATTTTTACAGGGACAGTGCACATTAATCAACGTTTCAGTTAAAGTGCCGGTTTTAGCCAGCCGGCTAATTTTCAACTGCAGTCCCTGGGCAGGTTATTAAAAGCAATTACAATATAGACAATAGCAACATAGGACAAGCAAGACGTAGCATACAGACAGAGCAACATAGAACAAAAAGCAGCAAGACAAAATTCATGAAAGCAACAAAGTGTTTCCACACCTCACAAGCTACAGACAACAGACAACATGGAAAGCAGCAACACACAGCTAGGGACCATGTTCACAAATTTGATTGACCTTTAGCCATGTCTTCAAGCATTTTGTGAAAGTGTGAAATGTGGTGCAGTTATGTGTGTCTGATGGCATTGTATTCCAGACATGGGAAGCTCTCACAGAGAAAGCGGATTTTCTAAAGGTGCTTTTCTAAGGGAACTATACAGTCACCTCTCATGGCAGACCTTGTGGATCTGCTGCCATATGTTTGGGTTTTCTGATTAACAAAAATACTGAGTGGAGGGGGAGCCAGGCCATTTAGGATCTTGAATACAAGACAGGCGTCGGTTTATTGCACAAGATTTTCCCAACTCAGGAGCTCATGCTTTCTGAGGATGTAACAGTGATGATGGCTATTGGGCTTCCTATCAAGCACTTTGAGAGCCTGTTTGTAGACAGACTGAATAGGTCTTAATGTTGTACAGCAAGCTTGGGCCCAACTAGTCAAGCAGTATGTTAAGTGGGGGAGTGTAATAGATTTGAAGTACAGTTTTGCTACCTCTGTAGTCAAACAATTTCGTATGAATCGGAAATGAGCTAAGTTGAATTTGGTTATTTGAATTACCTTTTCCACATGCTTTAAAAATGATGCCATGGTGCTTAGAATCAGATACCGCCTGGAGCTCCTCTCCTGACACATAGATTTGGGTTCAAGAATGTGTGTTTCCTAATGCAATACAAGACACTCCAGGAAGGTTGGGGGTAACTCCCAAAAGGATCACGGTTTGAACATTTGACTTCAGTTTTCAACATTTGTCCGTAAAATTAAAAAGGTTAAGTTTAGGCATTCATTCCGAATGGTTAACGTAAGGGTTATGGTTGGCACAGGGTAACAAAAATTCAAATGAGTTTGTAGCACTGAGCTTTGAACACACGACCCTCGGAGCCAGAGCTCGCAGCTTACGTCCATCCTCAATGCCCAAGCAAGCTGGAAACCTACTTGATGATAATAGCGTTCACCATTGCCCCTAGTGGCGGGTTTTGAAGGGATCTCCCAACATCCTGGGGACATGGACGAACGTTGAATATCACCTTGGATCTCGAACGACCTGACTGTAACTTGGGTGTATTCAGGACAGATGTGCTTGGATGTGTGTGTATCTTGTATATTGTAAGAGAATCTAACTGAGCTAGTCAGCCTACTGGAGGACCACACAGTGCCAGGCTCACTCCCCACGGTACCAGGATATAAGCATGTATCCAAGGTTTCTTGAGGAGTAATTTACTCCAAAACACACCAAAATGACCAAAAAACCTCACTTTTGAAACAAAGAAATGTGTTATATGAAAGCAGGAGGGAAAAAAATCGCCTCAACAACTCCTTTTATCACTGGCATTAATTTGTTCTCCAGAACAACAAATGATTCTCTGCCACTCTTGTGAGAATTTTCTTTTCTTTTATCTGCCTCTCAAACATGAATTATATATTTATATATAGAATATGCAACAACAAAAAAAAGAATCAGAATGTTGGGGAGGCAAACTGATGAAATATTAAACAATGCAGAAAATCCCTCTGTTTCCTAAAGGGATGCTACAGTACATGTCTTTTTCTTCTTGTTTTCTTTCCTCCTTTATTCTTTCTTTCAGTGGAGAGATTCTCTTTATAGCTGTGTTCTCTGCAGGCATGCTTCACCGACACACAGGCGCTGGCGAAGTGTGTGCGTATGTGTTGCGGGCCCAGGCTATTTGTTATGGCGTGGGCTGTTTGCTGGGTCAGTCCAGATAAACTAATGTGTCACAGTGGCAAAGCAGGGCTGCTGACCAGAGTGCCTGCAATATGCAACAACTTTTATTTCTCTTCCCCCTGGCTCCCCCACTGAGAACCATGCAAAAAGTACAGAAGAAAAGAGGAGAGCGAGACAATAGGGAAGTGTGTGTGTGTGTGTGTGTGTGTGTGTGTGTGTGTGTGTGTGTGTGTGTGTGTGTGTGTGTGTGTGTGTGTGTGTGTGTGTGTGTGTGTGTGTGTGTGTGTGTGTGTGTGTGTGTGTGTGTGTGTGTGTGTCTGCATGCATGCCTGTGTGTGTGTACATGGGTAGCCTATGTAAGAGCTGTAACTGTAAGAGCAAAACTGAACAACAGACCTTGTGGGCATAGAGACACAGAATGTACCTGGGAAACTTTCAGGGAATTCAGTGACCAACTCTCTAAACATCCCAAACAACATAGCGAGTGGATGACGAGCCAACGGCATTCACCTCACTTCACGTACTTACACATTCCCAGCATTTTTTTGCAATACTTACTGTAGTTAGCCACTAGATTATACACTCTTCACTGTGTGCCACTATGTTCTATGTGGTTTATATCAGAACAAGGCTTGGGTTGGTAGGAAAGTCTGTGGTGGCTCTGCAAACTGAGATTGTAGGGTGAAATAACAGGGAACTGGAAAAATAAGGTATTAAAATGCATCTGTTCAAATTGGAATAAACAACTCAGAAAGGAAATGGGTGGTGATACTGCTAATGCCTCCCCTCTGGACAGACTTGCTTTGGCCCTTGGGTTGCATTGAGATTGACAGCCAGGGAGGCAAGATCTCAGACCCTTGGGGGGTTCCGCACACACACAGGGGCTTTGGGGCTCACTGTTCGGAAATCTAAGAATAAACAGTGATAGGGATTACACCTTGCTGCTTCCTGCTTCTACACAGTTTCTGTCTCACACACACACACATGCTGCTTCCATTGTACCGTTCACACACCTGCACTGCTTCTCCTGTACAACAGTAGGAGCCCAAGTCCTCTCTAAAAGATGCCAAGTCACATTTCTGCTGTGTCCTTTATCTGAACTCTTTGTCTTCTTTCCCACCATCCACACCTGTATCTGTCCCCTACTCTCACTCCTGTCTTACTCTTCCCTCCTTCACTCAAAAGATCCCTTCCCACTTTTACATTACAAAGCCTACCGTAACCAATTACTGTGTGTGTGTGTGTGTGTCTGCTTTCCCTCTAATGTTCCATACTGTATAAATATTTGTTGTCTGTCTGGGCATTATTGTCTGTCTGAGCGTTGTTGTCTGTCTGTGCGTTGTTGTTTGTCTGAGCGTTGTTGTCTGTCTGAGTGTTGTTGTCTGTCTGGGCGCTGTTTTCTGTCTGGGCGTTGTTGTCTGAGCATTGTTGTCTGGCTGAGCGTTGTTGTCTGTCTGAGCGTTGTTGTCTGAGCGTTGTTGTCTATCTGAGTGTTGTTGTCTGTCTGGGCGTTTTTGTTTGTCTGAGCGTTGTGTCTGAGCGTTGTTGTCTATCTGAGCGTTGTTGTCTTTCTGGGCGTTTTTGTGTGTCGTTGTCTATCTGAGTGTTGTTGTCTGTCTGAGCGTTGTTGTCTGTCTGAGCGTTGTTGTCTGTCTGAGCGTTGTTGTCTGTCTGAGCGTTGTTGTCTGTCTGAGCGTTGTTGTCTATCTGAGTGTTGTTGTCTGTCTGAGCGTTGTTGTCTGTCTGAGCGTTGTTGTCTGTCTGAGCGTTGTTGTCTATCTGAGTGTTGTTGTCTGTCTGAGCGTTGTTGTCTGTCTGAGCGTTGTTGTCTGTCTGAGCGTTGTTGTCTATCTGAGTGTTGTTGTCTGTCTGAGCGTTGTTGTCTGTCTGAGCGTTGTTGTCTGTCTGAGCGTTGTTGTCTGTCTGGGCGCTGTTGTCTGTCTGAGTGTTGTTGTCTGTCTGGGCGCTGTTGTCTGTCTGAGCATTGTCGTCTCTCTGAGCGTGTTGTCTGTCTGAGCGTTGTTGTCTGTCTGGGCACTGTTGTCTGTCTGAGCGTTGTTGTCTGTCTGAGTGTTGTTGTCTGTCTGAGCGTTGTTGTCTGTCTGAGTGTTGTTGTCTGTCTGAGCGTTGTTGTCTGTCTGAGTGTTGTTGTCTATCTGAGTGTTGTTGTCTGTCTGAGCGTTGTTGTCTGTCTGAGTGTTGTTGTCTGTCTGAGTGTTCTTGTCTATCTGAGTGTTGTTGTCTGTCTGAGAGCTGTTGTCTGTCTGAGCGTCGTTGTCTGAGCGTTGTACTACAGAGAGTGTGTTTGTTAGCATAACTAAGGCCCCATTAATAACTCTGCCACGATTTGTTTCTGCTGCTGACGCGTTTTGTACTTGGTTGATTTACTTTACCAGCCTTTTGTAGTGTAGAAATAGTCTGTAATGTACAGTAGACTACAGCACTTACGATGAGGTAAAGACGTGTTGATCAAGAAGAGAAATGAGAGAGAGAGAAAGAAAGAGAGAGGGAGAGATACAAAGACACTACGCACCTGTCTGTGCTTGAGTACAGCACCAACAAGATCTCACAGTTTTACCTATTTGATTTCAGATACTGACGTTTCTCCAAACATCAAATTTCGAAGTTGCTCCAAACATCACATTTTTAATTGTAAAGTGAAGGCTTTAGATAGGGTTAAAATATTGAGTTTAGACATTTATTCTGAATGGTAAAATGAAGGGTTAACCTTTTGCGTGTAGGGGGCAGTATTTTCGTTTTTGGCAAAAAAACGTCCCCATTTGAAACAGCCTATTTCTCAGCCCCAGAAACTAGAATATGCATATAATTGTCAGATTAGGATAGAAAACATTCAAAAGTTTCCAAAACTGTAAAAAATATTGTCTGTGAGTATAACAGAACTGGTATTGCAGGCAAAAACCTGAGGAAAATCCAATCAGGAAGTGCCGCTTATTTTGAGAGTTGCACCCCTTCTGAAAAAACCTACACTCGATCCCTCCGATGTCAACAACTACAGACCAGTATCCCTTCTTTCTTTTCTCTCCAAAACTCTTGAACGTGCCGTCCTTGGCCAGCTCTCCCACTATCTCTCTCAGAATGACCTTCTTGATCCAAATCAGTCAGGTTTCAAGACTAGTCATTCAACTGAGACTGCTCTTCTCTGTATCACGGAGGCGCTCCGCACTGCTAAAGCTAACTCTCTCTCCTCTGCTCTCATCCTTCTAGACCTATCGGCTGCCTTCGATACTGTGAACCATCAGATCCTCCTCTCCACCCTCTCCGAGTTGGGCATCTCCGGCGCGGCCCACGCTTGGATTGCGTCCTACCTGACAGGTCGCTCCTACCAGGTGGCGTGGCGAGAATCTGTCTCCTCACCACGCGCTCTCACCACTGGTGTCCCCAGGGCTCTGTTCTAGGCCCTCTCCTATTCTCGCTATACACCAAGTCACTTGGCTCTGTCATAACCTCACATGGTCTCTCCTATCATTGCTATGCAGACGACACACAATTAATCTTCTCCTTTCCCCCTTCTGATGACCAGGTGGCGAATCGCATCTCTGCATGTCTGGCAGACATATCAGTGTGGATGACGGATCACCACCTCAAGCTGAACCTCGGCAAGACGGAGCTGCTCTTCCTCCCGGGGAAGGACTGCCCGTTCCATGATCTCGCCATCACGGTTGACAACTCCATTGTGTCCTCCTCCCAGAGCGCTAAGAACCTTGGCGTGATCCTGGACAACACCCTGTCGTTCTCAACTAACATCAAGGCGGTGGCCCGTTCCTGTAGGTTCATGCTCTACAACATCCGCAGAGTACGACCCTGCCTCACACAGGAAGCGGCGCAGGTCCTAATCCAGGAACTTGTCATCTCCCGTCTGGATTACTGCAACTCGCTGTTGGCTGGGCTCCCTGCCTGTGCCATTAAACCCCTACAACTCATCCAGAACGCCGCAGCCCGTCTGGTGTTCAACCTTCCCAAGTTCTCTCACGTCACCCCGCTCCTCCACTGGCTTCCAGTTGAAGCTCGCATCCGCTACAAGACCATGGTGCTTGCCTACGGAGCTGTGAGGGGAACGGCACCTCAGTACCTCCAGGCTCTGATCAGGCCCTACACCCAAACAAGGGCACTGCGTTCATCCACCTCTGGCCTGCTCGCCTCCCTACCACTGAGGAAGTACAGTTCCCGCTCAGCCCAGTCAAAACTGTTCGCTGCTCTGGCCCCCAATGGTGGAACAAACCCCCTCACGACGCCAGGACAGCGGAGTCAATCACCACCTTCCGGAGACACCTGAAACCCCACCTCTTTAAGGAATAACTAGGATAGGATAAAGTAATCCTTCCCACCCCCCTTAAAAGATTTAGATGCACTATTGTAAAGTGGCTGTTCCACTGGATGTCATAAGGTGAATGCACCAATTTGTAAGTCGCTCTGGATAAGAGCGTCTGCTAAATGACTTAAATGTAAATGTAAATGTTTGAAACCCTTCTGTTCCTATGCATGCCTATCCTCCATTTAACCTGTTAGTCCTATAGGGGCAGTATTTCATTTTTGGATAAAAAGACGTGCCCGTATTTAGTGCAATATTTTGTCACGAAAAGATGCTCGACTATGCTATGCTCGACTATGGAATTGATAGTTTTGGAAAGAAGACACTCTGACGTTTCCAGAACTGCAAAGATTTTCACTGTGAGTGCCATAGAACAAAATCTACAGGCAAAACCAAGATGTTTGAGCGACCAGGAAATCAACAGGATTTCTGACGGCACGTTTTCCATGATCGCCTTATATGGCTGTGAATGCGACAGGAATGAACGGACACTTTCTATCGTTTCCCCAAGGTGTCTGCAGCATTGTGACGTATTTGTAGGCATATCATAGGACGATTGACCATAAGAGACTACAATTGCCAAGTGTCCCGCACGGTGTCTGCGTGAAAATTGGTGCGCAAAAGTCAGCTACCAGTATTTTTCCATCCGAATCAGAGAACAAAGAAGGCTTCTAGGACTGCCATTTCAATGAAGAGATATATGACAAAACACCTTGAGGATTGATTCGAACAACGTTTTCCATGTTTCAGTCGATATTATGGAGTTAATTCGGAAAAAAGTTTGACGTGTAGGTGACTGAATTTTCGGTTAGTTTCGGTAGCCAAATGCATAGTAACAAAACGGAACGTTGTGTCCTACACAAGCATCTTTCAGGAAAAAGTGGACATCTGCTATGTAACTGAGAGTCTCCTCATTGAAACATCTGAAGTTCTTCAAAGGTAAATTATTTTATTTGATCCCTTTGCTGGTTTTTGTGAATATGTTGCGTGCTAAATGCTAACGCTAAATGCTAAGCTAGCTATCACCACTCTTACACAAATTATTGATTTTCTCTGGTTCTAAAGCATATTTTGAAAATCTGAGACGACAGGATTGTTAAGAAAAGGATAAGCTTGAGAGCAGGCATATTTATATATTTTAAAAACAACCTGAGGAATGATTGTAAAAAACGTTTGACATGTTTCTGTGGACATTATGGAGACCATTTGGAATTTCCGTCTGCGTTGTCTTGACCGCTCTTTCCTGTGGATTTCTGAACATAATGCGACAAACAAACAAAGGTATTTGGTTATAAAAATAATCTTTATGGAACAAAAGGAACATTTGTTGTGTAACTGGGAGTCTCGTGAGTGAAAACATCCAAAGATCATCAAAGGTAAACGGTTAATTTGATTGCTTTTCTGATTTTCGTGACCAAATGTACATAATGCTATGCTAGGCTATCGATAAACTTACACAACCGCTTGGATCGCTTTTGCTGTAAAGCATAGTTTCAAAATCTGAGACGACAGGTGGATTAACAAAAGGCTAAACTGTGATTTGCAATATTGCACTTGTGATTTCATGAATATTAATATTTTTTAGTATTATCATTTGACTGTGGCGCTATGCTATTCAGCGGTTGCTGACGAAAATGATCCCACGACAGGGATGGGTATCGTTAAGTAGTTAAGGTTTGGGATAGGGTTAAAACGAAAACATAAAAAATGACTACTGGAATTGAACACACATAACCTTTGGATTCACAGTCATGGCATTATGCCCATCTGCCACCCCTGTCCACAATGCCATCGCAAACCCCAAGCCTAACTTGGGGAAACCACTCACCCAGAGGCGGCGCTCCTAGTGGCCGGAGACTTTATTGCAGGGAAACTTAAATCAGTTCTACCAATTCTCTATCAACATGTTAAATATGCAACCAGAGGGAAATAAATTCTAGACCACCTTTACTCCACACACAGAGACATGTACAAAGCTTTCCCTCACCCTCCATTTGGTAAATCCGACCACAACTCTATCCTTCTGATTCCTGCAAACAAGCAAAAATTAAAGCAGGAAGCACCAGTGACTCGGTGGTCAGATGAAGCAGATGCTAAACTACAGGACTGTTTTGTTATCACAGACTGGAACATGTTCCGGGATTCTTTCGATGACATTGAGGAATACACCACATCAGTCACTGGCTTTATCAATAAGTGCATTGAGGACGTCGTCCCCATAGTGACTGTACGTACATACCCTAACCAGAAGCTATGGATTACAGGCAACATTCACACTGAGCTAAAGGGTCGAGCTGCCGCTGTCAAGGTGTGGGATTCTAACCCAGAAGCTTACAAGAAATCCCGCTATGCCCTGCGACGAACCATCAAACAAGCAAAGCGTCAATACAGGGCTAAGATTGAATCATACTACACCGGTTCCGACACTCGTCGGATGTGGCAGGGCTTGCAAACTATTACAGACTACGAAGGGAAGCACAGCCGCGAGCTGCCCAGTGACACAAGCCTACCAGATGAGCTGAATCACTTCTATGCTCGCATCGAGGCAAGCAACACTAAGGCATGCATGAGAACCTCAGCTGTTCCGGACAAATGTGTGATCACGCTCTCCGTCGTGATAAGACCTTTCAACAGGCAGGCTGCGGGGCCAGAGGATTACCAACGTGTGCTCCGGGCAACACTGGCAGGTGTCTTCACTGACATTTTCAACATGTCCCTGATTGAGTCTGAACAACATGTTTCAAGCAGACCACCTAGTCCCTGTGCCCAAGAACACAAAGGCAACCTGCCTAAATGACTACAGACCCGTAGCACTCACGTCCGTAGCAATGAAGTGCTTTGAAAAGCTGGTAATGGCTCACATCAACATCATTATCCCAGAAACCCTACCACTCCAAGTATACCGAAACAGATCCAGAGATGACCACCTATGTGAGAATTACAGCTCAGCGTTCAACACCATAGTACCCTCAAAGCTCATCACTAAGCTAAGGAACCTGGGACTAAACACTTCCCTCTGCAACTGGATCCTGGACTTCCTGACGGGCCGCCCCAGGTGGTGAGGGTATGTAGCAACACATCTCTGATCCTCAACACTGAAGCTCCCCAGGGGTGCGTGCTCAGTTCCCTCCTGTACTCCCTGTTCACCCTCGAATGCAAGGGACTCCAACACCATCATTAAGTTTGCAGCCGACACAACAGTGGTAGGTGACGAAAAAGACCTGCACCGAGCATTGGGGCTGTTGTGGAGCAGGTTGAGAGATTCAAGTTCTTGATGTCCATCACCAGCAAACTAGAATGGTCCAAACACACCAAGACAGTCGTGAAGAGGGCACGACAAAGCATATTCCCCCTCAGGAAACTAATAAGTTTTGGCATGGGTCCTGAGATCCTCAAAAGGTTCTACAGCTGCAACATCGAGAGCATCCTGACTGCCTGGTAAGGCTATTGCTCGGCCTCCGACCGCAAGGCACTTCAAAGGGTAGTGCGTACGGCCCAGTACATCACTGGGGCAAAGCTGCCTGCCATTGTGGGAGTGTGGGAGAGAGATGTACATATAGGGAGAAACATAATACTGTAACACAAGAGAAAGATACACTTAGAGTGCATTTGGCATTCTGGTAAAATGCATTGTCTATTATATAGGACAGGAGGCCAGAGTAAGGCCATGAGAGCATAGGACAGCTGGACAAACCAAGGTCAGAGGGACATACAAAGGAGGGGGTCAGCCAAATGACCAACTGATGGACTATAGACATAGGCCATATATTTTTAGGACATGAAGATGCTGATGGAATGTCAGAAGAGACACATAGTCTACGAGTCCTAATAAGGACAGACATACCAAAGAACACACCAGGCTGAACATAAGGGGGCCCATAGCATAAGATGGGCATGTATTATTTTTGGGTCATGAAGACGTCCTGCCACTATTATAACTTAACTGAAAGCAGATATGGGCGTTATCGAGCTGAACAAGCAGGATGCACAGATTGGAATTTAATGGTGGCAGATGGACTGAGGGAAGTAACTTCATTTGCATGTGGGATGGACTCATATGTTGTATGTGTATAAAAACAGAGCCAGTGCTCTGGAAAAGTGTGTGTTCTGCAGACCATCTAGGCTTCTGATATGTTTGTATTAAAAGCCTACATTGAATTCACAAGTTCTTGTAAGTGTTACATTTTGTTACGATTCTCCACGACACCATCCAGGACCTTTACACAAGGTGGTGTCAGAGGAAGGCCCTAGAAATTGTCAAAGACCCTCTACTACCGCATGGCAAGCGGTACCGGAGTGCCAAGTCTAGGACAAAAAGGCTTCTCAACAGTTTTTACCCCCAAGCCATAAGACTCCTGAACAGGTAACCAAATGGTTACCCGGACTATTTGCATTGTGTGCCCCCCCTCACCCAACCCCTCTTTTACACTGCTGCTACTCTCTGTTTATCTTATATGCATAGTCACTTTAACTATACATTCATGTACATACTACCTCAATTGGCCCAAATAACCGGTGTCTGTATATAGCCTTCCTACTCTTATTTTCAAATGTCTTTTTACTGTTGTTTTATTTCTTTACTTACCTACACACACACACACACACACACACACACACACACACACACACACACACACACACACACACACACACACACACACACACACACACACACACATACCTTTTCTTGTAAGCATTTCACTGTAAGGTTTACTACACCTGTATTCGGCGCACATGAC
>NC_068456.1:15322511-15337511 GCF_023373465.1 Oncorhynchus keta
TGAGTACTGATGAGCTTTAACCTTAGAATTCATAGAGGCCTCAAACTCTCGTAGAGACTAATACAATGTTTCTCAACTACGGTCACAGGGATGCACCAGGTAGCACATTTGAAGGAAAATCGAAAAACATTTCTGAAAAGAGAAAAAAGTGTAAGTACATTTTTATTTTACAAATAGTGTAAGATGCATGTGGGTCAGTGTGTGTCACATGGTTTATTTTGGGCGGTTGGTTAGTGTGACGACGCAGGTGCTGTGTGTTTCTGAAAATCAGGAAGTAGACCAGTCCTCCTGGACCACCCTACTCAGCCAAGTGGCACACACAGACAAACAAACGCATACTCACACATGCACATGCACACACACACACACACACACACACACACACACACACACACACACACACACACACACACACACACACACACACACACACACACACACACACACACACATGCACACACGCGCGCGCACACACACACACACACACACACACACACACACACACACACACACACACACACACACACACACACACACACACACACACACACACACACACACACACACACACACACAAGTGCCATATTGAGTGAAACCTGTGCCCCCAGTGAGGTGAGGGGTTGGTTGAGAGGAGAGCAGGCCACATCTCCCTGAGCAGGAAGGAAGGAAACAGGGCCCAATGCCTCCACTAATCCAACAGAGAAAGTCATACACACTCCCTCTCTCAAACAGTTGCCCCACTCACACATACACACACACACACACACACACACACACACACACACACACACACACACACACACACACACACACACACACACGCACGCACACACACACCACACACACACACAAACACACACACACACACACACCCCAGTAAAGACAAATAAACAGTCACTACATGGGCAGGTTGTGCATGGTTTAGCAGGGGGAAAGTCTTTTAAGAGGCTGCTGAGAGGAGCTCAATATGGAATACAGCGTTTGAGGTAGAATAAATCCCTCTTTGTGCCTCTCAGTTCCCCAGCCTTTAGAATAGCACCACTGTAAGGTGGGACTCAGGGGATGAAAAAGAAAAGAAATGTAAAAAGAAAAAAAATACCACCACTGTCATGGCGACTTCATTATCCAAACAGACTAGGCTGAGTGAAGTTATGCAAGGCAAAGAATAACAATGAAACTCGTGCTTTAGATTTCTGTGGTAGAAGTCGAAGGAATTGCCTACAATACGGTGTCATTCAGACCAATTGAAAAAAAAGAGAAAGGCTGAAGAGAAACATATGTGTATAATGTTTTCCAATTCATTACCAATTAATGATCACCCTTTTCAACACTATTATAACCAAGTCATTTCAAATGTTATGCCCATGTCAAGGCCACACTCCAACAATGGGAGTAGAGTACAACATGGATGTCCACTACATCACTAATGACAAATGGGAATGTTTGATATGGATACATCATTTTCCCTCAGTGTCAGTGAAACCTTACGCACTGAACAACCATGAGGCCATTTTGTCCACAAGATAGGGAGACTTGAGAGAGGGCAATGAACCACGCTATTGTCTCTATTGTCTATGGGTCTCTCATTATCAGGGTGAACTGGGTCCATTCGTCCTTATCATTGTGCCGGGGCAGACCGTGGCCTCTCTAGGTAGTTGCGGTCGACATACAGTACACACTGAGATAATGTCTCTCTTCCCTCTGACTTCCACGAATCAGCCTTATCAGTGAGTGAGCGACGTCTGACCCCGAACAGTCCCCCACGGCACTAAGGAGTGCCAGAGTACACACATACACACCCTCCTCTCAGCATAGCCGACCCCAATGACCCCAGAGATAACCCCTCCCACCAGTGGTGTTTGGGGCGGTTCCCAGTCCTCTGGAAGTTACAGCAGGCTGTTGCTGTTATGTTGAGGTAAGAGGTAGAGCTTTGTCATTGTTCAGCTGCAAATTCACTGTCTCAATGCCATTTTTCAACGAATGAACAAATGAACGTAGAGACAGAAGGACGGATGGATGAACGGATGGATGAACAGCGAGACATACTGATGGAAGGATTAATGGATGACTCCTGGGACAGAGCTGCTCTGTATTTTCACTCCAATGTGAGAAAGGAGGACGGAGACAGTATAAGGGAAATGTAATCAAAGGACAAATGAGTGTGCCTCTGAAGAAGGCATTGTGCAGTTACCTCAGCAGCACTTGTATCTGTCTTTCTCTCTCTCTCCATCTCTCTCTCTCTTTCACTGGACAGATAAGGGAGAAGGAGAGAGAGTGCTTACAGAACTTACACCCAGACAGAGCTCAGAGCAGATCAGGAGAAATCCCTTGCTTCAATTAGGCATTCTCTTCCTTTCTCTCCTTTTTTCTCTCTTTCCCTTTTTTCCCTGACACCTGATTAGAAATGTATTGTGGAGCGCTCTGGCAAAGGAAAAGGAGGCAAGCAAAGGAGAGCGAGAAAAGGATAAAGATAATCTACAGGTTTAGGATGTACATCATTGAGTCAAACCAGGCCAGAAATGAATGCAGAGAATGGAGAGGAAAGATGAATCCTTTTCCGACTTAGCTCAGCCGCTAACAGTGGGGGTTGAATATAGCAGAGAGACATCTGAAGGGTTCGATCATGATTTTCCTCCAATTTGAACCCAAAATGTGTAGTGTCCAAGAGTACTTGTGATGGTTGCCATCATACCAAAAGACAGAGGATATCTGCACACAGTTTAATCGGAGAGTTTAAACGCTTCAAAGGTTCATGTCATCTTTGTCGCACACACAGTCTGTCCTATTGTTGGCTACGGTGTCAGGATGCTGGTCAGGGTGAGGGTAGGGGTGGAGGGATGTCTGGTCAGGGTGAGGGTAGGGGTGGAGGGGTGTCTGGTCAGGGTGAGGGTAGGGGTGGAGGGGTGTCTGGTCAGGTGAGGGTAGGGGTGGAGGGATGCTGGTCAGGGGGTGAGGGTAGGGGTGGAGGGATGTCTGGTCAGGGTGAGGGGTAGGGGTGGAGGGATGTCTGGTCAGGGTGAGGGTAGGGGTGGAGGGGTGTCTGGGGGTGAGGGTAGGGGTGGAGGGTGTCTGGTCAGGGTGAGGGTAGGGGGGAGGGGTGTCTGGTCAGGGTGAGGGTAGGGGTGGAGGGGTGTCTGGTCAGGGTGAGGGTAGGGGTGGAGGGGATGTCTGGTCAGGGGTGAGGGTAGGGGTGGAGGGGTGTCTGGTCAGGGTGAGGGTAGGGGTGGAGGGGTGTCTGGTCAGGGGGGAGGGTGTCTGGTCAGGGTGAGGGTAGGGGTGGAGGGGTGTCTGGTCAGGGTGAGGGTAGGGGTGGAGGGTGTCTGGTCAGGGTGAGGGTAGGGGTGGGGGTGTCTGGTCAGGGTGAGGGTAGGGGTGGAGGGGTGTCTGGTCAGGGTGAGGGTAGGGATGTCTGGGGGTGGAGGGGTGGGGGTGTCTGGTCAGGGTGAGGGTAGGGGTGGAGGGGTGTCTGGTCAGGGTGAGGGTAGGGGTGGAGAATCAGGGTGAGGGTAGGGGTGAGGGGTGTCTTCAGTCTCAGGGTGAGGGTAGGGGTGGGGCTGAGACAGTCTTGGGCTGAGACAGGG
Organism: Oncorhynchus keta; assembly: GCF_023373465.1. Classification (NCBI taxonomy): domain Eukaryota; kingdom Metazoa; phylum Chordata; class Actinopteri; order Salmoniformes; family Salmonidae; genus Oncorhynchus; species Oncorhynchus keta. The sequence continues at coordinate 15,326,093 of NC_068456.1, forward strand.
GTGGAAGGTCGTTGCCTTGACAGTGACCCACAGCAGTGGCGCTGTGTGGTCCCAGGACGAACAGTGTCTCATTAGGCCTTGAAGAGCAGGAGAGCAGCCAGACAGGGTCACACTGGGGGACAGGGATCGATCAGGGACATCTCACACACACACACATTATAACACAAACACATACGTTACACATACAAGAAAACACACAAACACACATACAGAAATGAAAGCAAACACACACACACACAGTCACATACAGTCACACAAAAAGGCTCACAAAGACACACACAGTAAGATACATGCAAACACACACACACAGACATCTAAATTAGGGCTGTAAATTGGGGGAAGAGGAGAGGCACAGGAGGGGGTCCGAGCTGGAGTGGAAGAGTCAAGGTGATCAATACTCTCCGAGATTGTCTCCCATTTCTCTCCACTCAATTGTCATGCTCCCTCCGAGCAATTAAATGAGTTCCCCTCCCCTCCTCTCCTCCCTCCACCAAAGCACAGGGCTTATACAGCAGTCATTACCTTTAGTTTTTCGCATTGCCTTCACATCCACACTGTGACAGACCGCGCCACACTGCATGCTAAAACCTTCAGAAGACAGCACAGGAATAACTGGCAGCTGAAGTGCTTCCATTTTCTGTAAAGATACTCATTTTCCAATGTGGCTGACACACCTACTTATAGGTAGGCTTTGATCAATTGTCTGAGCAGTTACACACGTCTCAATTTGCCACCGCTAAACAGCTTGATGAATGGAAAGTGAGAAACGCATTGGCTCTGTGGGATGAAGGCATTGGCTAAGACGCTCTCCTTTAGAGTTGTGTCTGTCCATCGTGGGTGCATGCGTGCACGCATTTGTCGGTGTGTGTGTAATGCCCTTGTTTGAGCTTGCACCTGCGTGTACATGTGTCTTTGTTGATGTCTGGAACAGACATCACGCTGTGGCCAAGCTGTGTGCAGTCTAAGAGTGACCTCGCTGTGTCTAACTGGAGATAGCTCAACCCTCGCGCGCATGTGTACGTGTGTGTGTTTGTGTGCACGTGCATGTGTGTTTGTGTGTGTTTGTGTACATGAACACACAGCGGGTGGCTATAAACAGACGCGAACAGACGCCAGGGCAAGCTGTACACTGGAGGTCAGAGACAGCATAGTGCTACTCAGGACGATAGTGACAGATAATGGTACAAGGTGCTATTAAAGGACATTTGAATTACTCATTGAACTCTATTAGAGTGACATAGATAGAAATAGAAAAATTGAGAAAAAATAAGGAAAATGTAAAACTGTATGGTTCTTCTTCAGAGTATAAGTATATATAATTTATTATAATGAGCTGAAAAACAATGGAATTGTTTTTTCCTGTGTTTGGACAGGGGAAGAGAGGAACCAATGGTCCCTAGTTCCAATCCCAACTCTGCCAGAAATAACATTTTTAACAACCAGTATAATCTCCAAAACTTCCTTTTTTTCACATTGGTGAATTTAAGATCCCCTAAATTAATAGAATGATTATTGTAGCATAATTCTAACATAAAGTGCCTTCAGAAAGTATTCAGACCGCTTGACTTTTTCCACATTTTGTTCGGTTAGAGCCTTATTCTAAAATAAAAAAACCTGAAATATCATATTTACACAAGTATTCAGATCCTTTACTCAGTACTTAGTTGAAGCACCTTTGGCAGCAATTACAGCCTCGAGTTTTCTTGGTTATGACGCTACAAGCTTGACACACCTGTATTTGGGGAGTTTCTCACATTCTTCTCTGCAGATCCCCCCCAAGCTCTTTCAGGTTGGATGTGGAGTGTCGCTAAAACTGCTAATTTCATGTCTCTCCAGAGATTTTTGATCAGGGTTCAAGTCTGGGCTCTGGCTGGGCCACACAAGGACATTCAGAAACTTGTCCCGAAGGCACTCCTGCATTGTCTTCGCTGTGTGCTTAGGGTTGTTGTCTTGTTGGTAGGTGAACTTTTGCCCCAGTCTGATGTCCTGAGCGCTCTGGAGCAGGTTTTCATCAAGGATCTCACTGTACTTTGTTTCCTTCATCTTTGCCTCAATCCTGACTAGTCTCCCAGTCCCTGCCGCTGAAAAACATCTCCACAGCATGATGCTGCCACCACCATGCTTCACTGTAGGGATGTTGCCAGGTGTCCTCCAGACGTGACGCTTGGCATTCAGGTCAAAAAGTTCAATCTTGCTTTCATCAGACCAGAGAATCTTGTTTCTCATGGTCTGGGAGTCTTTAGGTGCCTTTTGGCAAACTCCAAGCTGGCAGTCATGTGCCTTTTACTGAGGAGTGGCTTCAGACTGGCCACTCTTCCCTAAAGGCGTGATTTTTGGAGTGCTGCAGAGATGTTATCCCTTCTGGAAGGTTCTCCCATCTCCACAGAGACCTCCACAGTCACCTTCCTGGCCCTTTTCCCCCAATTGCTCAGTTTGGCCGGGAGGCTAGCTCTAGGAAGAGTCTTGGTGGTTCCAAATTTCTTCCATTTACTAATGATGGAGGCCACCGTGTTCTTGGGGACTTTTAATGCTGAAGAAATGTTTTGGTATCCTTCTCCAGATCTATGCCTCGACATAATCATAACCGCCATCGATAAAAGACAGTACTGTGCAGCCGTCTTCATCGACCTCGCCAAGGCTTTCGACTCTGTCAATCACCAAATTCTTATCGGCAGACTCAACAGCCTCGGTTTTTCGGATGACTGCCTTGCCTGGTTCACCAATTACTTTGCAGACAGAGTTCAGTGTGTCAAATCAGAGGGCATGCTGTCCGGTCCTCTGGCAGTCTCTATGGGGGTGCCACAGGGTTCAATTCTCGGGCCGACTCTTTTCTCTGCATATATCAATGATGTTGCTCTTGCTGCGGGCGATTCCCTGATCCACCTCTACGCAGACGACACCATTCTATATACTTTCGGCCCGTCATTGGACACTGTGCTATCAAACCTCCAAACGAGCTTCAATGCCATACAGCACTCCTTCCGTGGCCTCCAACTGCTCTTAAACGCGAGTAAAACCAAATGCATGCTTTTCAACCGATCGCTGCCTGCACCCGCATGCCCGACTAGCATCACCACCCTGGATGGTTCCAACCTTGAATATGTGGACATCTATAAGTACCTAGGTGTCTGGCTAGACTGCAAACTCTCCTTCCAGACTCACATCAAACATCTCCAATCAAAAATCAAATCCAGAGTCGGCTTTCTATTCCGCAACAAAGCCTCCTTCACTCACGCTGCCAAGCTTACCCTAGTAAAACTGACTATCCTACCGATCCTCGACTTCGGCGATGTCATCTACAAAATGGCTTCCAACACTCTACTCAGCAAACTGGATGCAGTCTATCACAGTGCCATCCGTTTTGTCACTAAAGCACCTTATACCACCCACCACTGCGACTTGTATGCTCTAGTCGGCTGGCCCTCACTACATATTCGTCGCCAGACCCACTGGCTCCAGGTCATTTACAAGTCCATGCTAGGTAAAGCTCCGCCTTATCTCAGTTCACTGGTCACGATGGCAACACCCATCCGTAGCACGCGCTCCAGCAGGTGTATCTCACTGATCATCCCTAAAGCCAACACCTCATTTGCCGCCTTTCGTTCCAGTACTCTGCTGCCTGTGACTGGAACGAATTGCAAAATCGCTGAAGTTGGAGACTTTTATCTCCCTCACCAACTTCAAACATCAGCTATCCGAGCAGCTAACCGATCGCTGCAGCTGTACATAGTCTATAGGTAAATAGCTCACCCTTTTTCACCTACCTCATTCCCATACTGTTTTTATACTGTTTTTATTTATTTACTTTTCTGCTCTTTTGCACACCAATATCTCTACCTGTACATGCCCATCTGATCATTTATCACTCCAGTGTTAATCTGCAAAATTGTATTATTCGCCTACCTCCTCATGCCTTTTGCACACATTGTATATAGACTGCCCATTTTTTTCTACTGTGTTATTGACTTGCTAATTGTTTACTCCATGTGTAACTCTGTGTTGTCTGTTCACACTGCTATGCTTTATCTTGGCCAGGTCGCAGTTGCAAATGAGAACTTGTTCTCAACTAGCCTACCTGGTTAAATAAAGGTGAAATAAAAAAAATTAAAAAAATTTAAAAAATCCTGTCCCGAACCTCTACGGACAATGTACTGTCAACTGTGTGACCTTATATAGACAGGTGTGTGCTTTTCCAAATAATTTCCAATCATTTGAATTTACCATAAGTAGACTCCAATCAAGTTGTGAAAACATCTCAAGGATGATCAAGGAAAACAGGATGTACCTGAGCTCAATTTCGAGTCTCATAGCAAAGGGTCTGAATACTTATTTAAATAAGGTATTTATGTTTTTTTTGGTTTTTATAAGTTTGCAAACATTTCTAGAAACCTATTTTGCTTTTGTAATTGTGTAGATTGCTGAGAAAATTGTTTTGTCTAATCAATTTTAGAATAAGGCTGTAAAGTAACAAAATGTGGAAAATGTCAAAGGGTCTGAATATCTTCTGACGGCACTGTATAGAAGGCTGGTTTATTACTGTACTATACATTAAATGATCAGTTATCAAATCAAATCAAATGTATTTATATAGCCCTGCGTACATCAGCTGATATCTCAAAGTGCTGTACAGAAACCCAGCCTAAAACCCCAAACAGCAAGCAATGCAGGTGTAGAAGCACAGTGGCTAGGAAAAACTCCCTAGAAAGGCCAAAACCGAGGAAGAAACCTAGAGAGGAACCAGGCTATGTGGGGTGGCCAGTCCTCTTCTGGCTGTGCCGGGTGGAGATTATAACAGAACATGGCCAAGATGTTCAAATGTTCATAAATGACCAGCATGGTCGAATAATAATAAGGCAGAACAGTTGAAACTGGAGCAGCAGCACAGTCGGGTGGACTGGGGACAGCAAGGAGTCATCATGTCAGGTCGTCCTGGGGCACGGTCCTTGGGCTCAGGTCCTCCGAGAGAGAGAAAGAAAGAGAGAATTAGAGAGAGCATATGTGGGGTGGCCAGTCCTCTTCTGGCTGTGCCGGGTGGAGATTATAACAGAACATGGCCAAGATGTTCAAATGTTCATAAATGACCAGCATGGTCAAATAATAGTAAGGCAGAACAGTTGAAACTGGAGCAGCAGCATGGCCAGGTGGACTGGGGACAGCAAGGAGTCATCATGTCAGGTAGTCCTGGGGCATGGTCCTAGGGCTCAGTTCAGTTGAAACTGGAGCAGCAGCATGGCCAGGTGGACTGGGGACAGCAAGGAGTCATCATGTCAGGTAGTCCTGGGGCATGGTCCTAGGGCTCAGTTCAGTTGAAACTGGAGCAGCAGCATGGCCAGGTGGACTGGGGACAGCAAGGAGTCATCATGTCAGGTAGTCCTGGGGCATGGTCCTAGGGCTCAGGTCCTCCGAGAGAGAAAAAGAAAGAAGGAGAGAATTAGAGAACGCACACTTAGATTCACACAGGACACCAAATAGGACAGGAGAAGTACTCCAGATATAACAAACTGACCCTAGCCCCCCGACACAAACTACTGCAGCATAAATACTGGAGGCTGAGACAGGAGGGGTCAGGAGACACTGTGGCCCCATCCGAGGACACCCCCGGACAGGGCCAAACAGGAAGGATATAACACAACCCACTTTGCCAAAGCACAGCCCCCACACCACTAGAGGGATATCTTCAACCACCAACTTACCATCCTGAGACAAGGTTGAGTATAGCCCACAAAGATCTCCGCCACGGCACAACCCAAGGGGGGGCACCAACCCAGACAGGATGACCACAACAGTGAATCAACCCACTCAGGTGACGCACCCCCTGCAGGGAAGGCATGAGAGAGCCCCAGTAAGCCAGTGACTCAGTCCCTGTAATAGGGTTAGAGGCAGAGAATCCCAGTGGAAAGAGGGGAACCGGCCAGGCAGAGACAGCAAGGGTGGTTCGTTGCTCCAGAGCCTTTCCGTTCACCCTCCCACTCCTGGGCCAGACTACACTCAATCATATGACCCACTGAAGAGATGAGTCTTCAGTAAAGACTTAAACGTTGAGACCGAGTTTGCGTCTCTTACATGGGTAGGCAGACCGTTCCATAAAAATGAAAGCTGTTTGCTTAGAAATTCTATGGACAATTAGGAGGCCTGCGTCTTGTGACCGTAGCGTACGTGTAGGTATGTACGGCAGGACCAAATCAGAGAGATAGGTAGGAGCAAGCCCATGTAATGCTTTGTAGGTTAGCAGTAAAACCTTGAAATCAGCCCTTGCTTTGACAGGAAGCCAGTGTAGAGAGGCTAGCACTGGAGTAATATGATACATTTTTTTGGTTCTAGTCAGGATTCTAGCACAGCCACTTTACAATAGTGCATCTAAATCTTTTAAGGGGGGTGAGAAGGATTACTTTATCCTATCCTAGGTATTCCTTAAAGAGGTGGGGTTTCAGGTGTCTCCGGAAGGTGGTGATTGACTCCACTGTCCTGGCGTCGTGAGGTAGTTTGTTCCACCATTGGGGGGCCAGAGCAGCGAACAGTTTTGACTGGGCTGAGCGGGAACTGTACTTCCTCAGTGGTACGGAGGCGAGCAGGCCAGAGGTGGATGAACGCAGTGCCCTTGTTTGGGTGTCACTACATGTTATAGCTGGGACCCTTTGGATGACAAATCAGAGGAAGATCTTCAAAAAGTAGGTGAATATTTAATCGCTATTTGTGAATTTATGAAACCTGTGCCGGTGGAATAATATTTTGATATGGGGGGCGCGATCCTCAAACAATCGCATGGCAAAGCTTTCGCTATAATGATTACTGTAAATTGGACAGTGCAGTTAGATTAACAAGAAGCTATCAACCGACATAAGACACTTGTATTTACCTAAATGTTTAATATCCAACATTTTTATGATTAGTTATTTGAATTGTGCGCCCTCCAGCTTCACCGGAAGTCGCTAGCGGGATGCCTAGCCCAAACAGGATTTAAACAAATCCAAATATATTTTCCAAATATATTTTCTATTTGACATTAGCCACCCTTTGCCTTGATGACAGCTTTGCACACTTTTGGCATTCTCTCAACCAGCTTCATGAGGTAGTCACCTGGAATGCATTTCAATTAACAGGTGTGCCTTGTTAAAAGTTAATTTGTGGAATTTATTTCCTTCTTAATGCATTTGAGCCAATCAGTTGTGTTGTGTCAAGGTTGGGTTTTTATACTGAAGTTCATATTATGGCAAGAACAGCTCAAATAAACAAAGAAAATGACATCATTAATTTAAGACATGAAGGTAAGTCAATCTGGAATTTTTCAAGAACTTTTAAAGTTTCCTCAAGTGCAGTCTCAAAAACCATCAAGAGCTATGATAAAACTGGCTCTCATGAGGACCGCTACAGGAAAGAAAGACCAGAGTTACCTCTGCTGCAGAGGATAAGTTCATTAGAGTTACCGGTCTCAGAAATAGCAGCCCAAATAAATTCTTCACAGAGTTCAAGTAACAGACACATCTCAACATCAACTGTTCAGAGGAGACTGCTTGAATCAGACCTTCATGGTCGAATTGCTGCAAAGAAACCACTACTAAAGGACACCAATAATAAGAAGAGACTTGCTTGGGCCAAGAAACATGAACAATGGACATTAGACTGGTGTAAATCAGTCCTTTGGTCTGATGAGTCCAAATTTGAGATTTTTTATTTCCAACCGCTGTGTCTTTGTGAGACGCAGAGTAGGTGAAGGGATGATCTCTGCATGTGTGGTTCCAACCATGAAGCATGGAGGAGGAGGTGTGATGGTGTGGGGGTGCTTTGCTGGTGACACTGTCAGTGATTTATTTAGAATTTAATGCAGGCTTAACAAGCATGTCTACCACAGCATTCTGCAGTGATACGCCATCCCATCTGGTTTGCACTTAGTAGGACTATCATTTTCTTTAGCAGGACAATGACCCAACACACCTCCAGGCTGTGTAAGGGTTATTTGACCAAGAAGGAGAGTGATAGAGTGCTGCATAAGATGACCTGGCCTCCACAATCACCCGACCTCAACCCAATTTAGATGGTTTGGGATGAGTTGGACTGCAGAGTGAAGGAAAAGCAGCCAACAGGTGCTTAGCATATGTGGGAACTCCTTCAAGACTGTTGGAAAAGCATTCCAGGTGAAGCTGGTTGAGTGAATGCCAACAGTGTGCAAAGCTGTCATCAAGACAAAGGGTGGCTATTTTGAAGAATCTAAAATATCAAATCTTTTTTCATTTGTTTAACACTGTTTTGGTAGCTACCTGATTCCATATGTGTTAATTCCTAGTTTGGATGTCTTCACTATTATTCTACAATGTAAAAAATTGTAAAAATAAAGAAAAACCCTTCAATGAGTAGGTGTGTCCAAACTTTTCACTGGTATTGTAGATAATGTTGTTTATAACAAAGTTTGTTCCCTGTATGTCAAAGTATTATCCAACTTAGCTGGCATAGTAATAGAACTTCCCAGCTAAATAGTCAAAAGGAAATCAGTTGACATTGACTCTGACATCTCCCCCAATTGAAAGTAAATGCTACTGTAATGTTACCAAATTATTTGTGTGACCGTACTGTAAGCTGTTTACATAGATAGCGAACGTTAGCTAGATAGTTAATGGACTTAGCTAGCTAAATAGCATTTACCAAAATGGGCAATAACTTAACCTTGGTAACGTTAGAAGATTGAGTTATATTTTAGACCTATGAAAACAAATGCTTGTGGTACCGTAACTCTACTGTACCATTACCATGCTTGCTAGCTAGCTTGCCAGGCAGCTAAGCAGAAACTATTGATAGCCAAAAGTTAGTGGTTGCTATTGCTACTGTTGGAAAACAAATTGGCTCTGGTTAATTTCACTATTGCAGTTTAATCAATGTTTTTAATATTATGTTTTTGAAAAGCTTATAGTCCAGGAGAATGTTGGAGAAGGTTGGCTAGCTAGCTAGTTACAAATCTGTCTCAATCGTGCACTGTTTGGCCATCACTCTTTTTTTTCAGGTGGTTGGCTGACAACCAATACCATCACACCCCTCCATCTTTCGAATGATGTGTCCTTCTTCCAAAGAATGGCAGTGTCCTTCTTCCAAAGAATGAGGAGCTATACATGACTGGCTTTTGAAACATGGACATGGAGATGGTGATTGGACATAGTTGACAGCATAAACTGAGTAAAATAGCGCCATGCTCTACCAACTGAGCTACAGAGGACCACTGAGGACTACAGATTACCAAATAAACAAACACTCTTATCCTTAATGGCGGCTATTCCTCCTGACATTATTGTTGGTGTTTTTTGGCTGTGGGTCTCGTTCTCTTGTTGTTGTAGTTCCTGTTGTTCTCTTGAGGTGTTAAAGGTATGTCCTGTTATTTTCCTCAACATAATCTGTCAGTGGTGCCTTGACTGGCAGAGGTGCCAGTGCCAATGATGTCACAAAGCGAGAGGTGCAATGTGGATCTCGAAGTGTGACCGATTCGCCTCCACAGACAAATCGATTAGTGCAGGTTCAGGGTTGAGGCTCAGCGCGCTTTGCATATGGAACCTTTCTCCTTACACAATAGGGGAAGAGGGCTCTGCCAAACAAAGACACACACACACACATACAAACAAACAGCAAATGCACACACACACACACACACAAAACAATAGCGGATTCACATAAACTACTAACGGTAGATGGCCAGTTCAGAGTCCACAGTTAACCAGGCCTTCCCTTCCCTGCTCTCCACTCGTCATCCCCATTCCCCTGTCCCCCCTCCCCATGCCCCGTCTGGCTGAAAGGTCAGTGGGTGTCTGGGAAAGCCGTCTCGGGATCCCCTCCTTATTGAAGGTCACTAGTAGTCAGCCAGCTCTTAAAAACAGCCAGGCAGAGGGCCAGAGCTGGAGCTAAAGCCAGGGACAGGGACAGACACGGGGCTAGAGCTAGAGTTAGAGACAGACACAGACACGGGGCTAGAGCTAGAGTTAGGGACAGGCACAGGGCTGGAGCTAAAGCCAGGGACATGGACAGACACAGGGCTGGAGCTAGAGTCAGGGACAGGGACAGGCACAGGGCTGGAGCTAGAGTCAGGGACAGGGACAGATACGGGGCTGGAGCTAGAGTTAGGGACAGACACAGGGCTGGAGCTAGAGCCAGGGACAGGGACAGACACAGGGCTGGAGCTAGAGTTAGGGACAGACACAGGGCTGGAGCTAGAGTCAGGGACAGGGACAGACACAGGGCTGGAGCTAGAGCCAGGGACAGACACAGACACAGGGCTGGAGCTAGAGTTAGGGACAGACACAGGGCTGGAGCTAGAGCCAGGGACAGGGACAGACATGGGGCTGGAGCTAGAGTCAGGGACAGGGACAGACACAGGGCTGGAGCTAGAGTCAGGGACAGGGACAGACACAGGGCTGGAGCTAGAGTCAGGGACAGGGACAGACACAGGGCTGGAGCTAGAGTCAGGGACAGGGACAGACATTGGGCAGGAATTATAGGGATGGAGCAAGAGCTGGAACCAGAGACAAGGCACATACAAGGCTAGAGCTTGAGCTGTACACAGTGACATGGGAAGGGGCAAAGGCAGGTGACAGGATATGTGTAGGAAGACATGGGCTAGGGGAACAGGCAGGGGCAGGGACAGGGACAGGGTTACAGCCAGACAGGGACATGTTCACATTGGTTGGGGTGCGGCGAGGAACGTGCCAAGGTCTGGCAGGAGGGATAGATCTAGTTTATAGAAGCTGTTGTTTCTTTATAAGAGGAAGGTCATTTGCATTTTTCTGGACCGTTTTTTTGTCTGGGTTTTGTGCTGGGTTGGCGGGAGGTTGCGGTTATAGGGTGTTGCCCTGGGGGGGCTTGTTTTTTGGGGTGCAACGATTGGTATGCAGTGGGGGTTGGTTCCTGGCAGCTACCACATTGCACTCCACATCCTCCCATCGCATCCCCCCCTCTAAGATTTATGCATGTTGGTCAGCTGAGGGTTCCAGACTCAGACAGAGAGAAAATCCTGCAGTCCTTTCACATGCAAAACAGGGGTCGGGGTTTGGACAACCCTGTTCCCCTCCCGTCACTCAGTCAGGATCCCACGACTGACACCAACGTGCTCCCTCGTTAGTCAAGTGTGCTATTATAATAATCAACTACTCTACCACTGTACCGCCATCTGTAATCAACTAAATCAAGAACCCTTTATGAGTGCCCAGGAGGGAGAGAGAGAGAGAGAGAGAGAGAGAGAGAGAGAGAGAGAGAGAGAGAGAGAGAGAGAGAGAGAGAGAGAGAGAGAGAGAGAGAGAGAGAGAGAGAGAGGGGTCAGAAGTGGGAAATGCTGATTGGAAATATTTTTGGTAGGGAGGTCTTCTGTAGGTCTTATGTGAGAGGTCTTATGCGTCTTAATAAATATTATAGGCCAAGATCACGAGGGCAACAGTAACTTCCTCTCCAG
>NC_068456.1:15340011-15347511 GCF_023373465.1 Oncorhynchus keta
TAGTATTTACTGTAGTGTTTCTGCCTTATTAACTTTGACATGGAAGTGGGGGCTTTCTCCTGGAGGAAACCTACTGGAGAAATACCAAAAGAGCACATTTTCCATAACCTATAATTAGGTAAGACTGGTGTCTAAACGAATATGTTCAGTGCTTATAACCTATATGGCAGTGTTTCTCAGCCCTGGTCCTCCAGGACCCTCAACAGTACACATTTTATTGCAGCCCTGGACAAACACACCTAATTCAGCTCATTGAGGGCTTGATGATTAGTTGACAAGTTGAATCAGGTGTGCTTGTCCAGGGTTACAATAAAAATGTGTTGGGAAACACTGCTATATGGAATACAATATATGGTACATACTTGGCATGTAGATTTGTCACCCATTGGTGGCACAAATAGGGATATGGGGGGGTTGAGGAATATTAAAATGAAATAGATATTGTGTAGTAGCGTATTCTACTGTTTACTACAGTTTTCTACAGTGTACTACAGAATTCTATAGTAAGTCCTGTAGTATTCTATAGTAAACTATAGTATTTTTTTCATGTGGGTATGAGGGTGTTTACCATGGCTTATAAAATAAAATGATCTTATTCTTGAAATGATATCCAGCTGTCCAACATGCTACATCAGATTTTTTCACACATTCATTGTGTGAATTCCTCTTCAAGAAGCATCTTTATTGTACCCCTTTCTTGGGCGTTTCTTTCTCTCACTCCCTTCACACCCTGGCGGTGCCTACAGTGTCCCCAGAGTCTACAGTGTCCCCAGAGTCTCACAGACACTGAATCACAAGTAAACAAAATACTAATTACCACAGAACAGAACTATCAATATCCACACATGGAATACTACTCCCTTAGTACTACATATTATTGCATATCCCTTAGTCCTACATATAATCCTCAAAATATGCCCTTCTACCATGTCAGGATTATTTTGGTTAATGATGAATAATGCATGAATATCCCCCTCCCACTGGCTTCTAATGCCGTCTCTTATTGGCGTTGGCACAGCGCCACTCACGCCTCTGTCTGTCTGGGGTCCAACGCTCACAGACTCAAACCCCCACCCCCCAATCAAAGCTGATTTCCCTACCAAAAGTGAACAGCCAAAACCATGACTAAAACAATTGCATTACTAAAACTGCTTTTATGGAAACAAGACATTTGAGGGTATCAAATTTGAGAATAAAGCACATGTTGACTATTGTCATACGTTCTTAGTAGTGTCCTGTCAACTTTTTGTGAAATTTTGGTGTTTGCACCTTACTCTTTCTGTTTTTCTGTTACACCGTCCACAAGCAGAGGAGAGCAAAATAAAGGGAGAGAGGGAAGGAGAGAGAGCGAGAGGAAGAGAGAGGACAGCCCTGGCTGTCAGTGACAAGCTAGTTGTCGGGTCGTTAACAAGGGGTAGGGGGGCCTGGACATATGGATGAGAGTGGGAGAGGGAGGACAGTGTGACAATCCACCAATCCACATTCCATCCCGGAGGGGCAGCCACGGGACATGGCTGGGGGGCAGGGGAGAACAGAGGGGGCTGCAGTTATAAACAATAAAGACAGAGTGTTATCTGAAGCAGCAAACCCCCCCCCCCCTCTGGCTGCAGGGATCTGTGGTGGAGGAAATCAATAGATACTCACTGAACACACTGCCATAACCTTGTCAGACCTGAGCAAGGGTACTACTGAGAGCCAGGGGAAGGGGACAAGGGAGAGAGAGGGAGAGAAAGAAGGGGAGAGGGGGAAAGGGGGAGAGGGGGAGAGGGAGAGGGGTAGCGAAGGAGAAGCCAGAAGAGAGAAAAAAAGAGTGACGGAAAGAGAGATCAGAGAAGTAGTGGTGTCATGTGGCTTAGAGTGAGTGACCGGTAATAGCTGTGTGTGTGTGTGTGTGTGTGTGTGTGTGTGTGTGTGTGTGTGTGTGTGTGTGTGTGTGTGTGTGTGTGTGTGTGTGTGTGTGTGTGTGTGTGTGTGTGCGCGTACGTACGTGCGTGAGTGAGTGTCTGTCTGTGTGCGTCTGCGCCTACGTGTGTGTGTGTTCCATGGCCTTGCGGTGCTTCTAAAAGCCGTTCGCTCAACCGGCTCATCTCAGAGTGACCATGGCAGTGAACCCTCAGATTCCAGAACAGATAATCATCAGGCCCTCAGTGACCCAGCTCTTGACACACACACACACACACACACATACTTGGCCAGTCAGGATAACAGAAAAACAATCCTAAACCACAACTACTCCAGTATTTAACCAGCTGGGATTGTGGTGTGTGGAGGTACTATACAGTCACACAAAATAAAAATAAAATAAATAAGACACAGGTTTCTGGATCACTCTAATGGATGAGATGACGCCAGGCCAGAAAGCTGAGTCATTTCTGTATGGACAGTATGGGGATGGAACAGAGTCAGGAAGGAAGGGAAACTAAGAGGGACAGCGGCTCTATGTCTCTCATACATGAACACAGCACACACTCAGGAACTCATGGCTTTACAGACCATTTCAGGTCAGGGATGTGACCTAAGAATAGCTAGCAGACCTTTTACCTTACCGTCTGTTCCCTGACCCCTTCACACACACACACACACACACACACACACACACAGTATCCCGCTCCTTCCCGACGGAAACAAAGCACATCATTATGCCCACATCAATCCGAGGCTGAGAGGAACATGTAAAATACATGTGGCTTGTCTTGGCTAATGTATTGATATGGGAGCTAAGGGAAGGACTTAATGGCCAGGCTGGCTGGCTCACACAGTTAACTCTGCTTTTTCTTCTAGCTGCTCCTTTCATCTGAATTATTGAACAGTGTAATACCTGACGACTGTCATAGCTGCTTCTTATTCTCCCTGGATCTTTCGCTTTTCATCTCTATTTAGTCATATTCACCGCTCCCTTTCTCTTTTCACCTTTCTCTTTACCTTTCTTTCTCTTCTTCCATCATTTTCTGTATATACAGTGGGGAGAACAAGTATTTGATACACTGCCGATGTAACGACGTTCGTTTGTTGAAGGAGAGTCGGACCAAAATGTAGCGTGGTGGTTACTCATGTGTTTAATGAAACTAATGACGATACATGAAATAACTTAATATACAAAAAAAAAAAAACGGAACGTGAAAACCTAATTACAGACTATCTGGTGAACACTACACAGAGACAGAAACAATCACCCACAAAATACACAGCCCTCCCCGGCTACCTAAATATGGTTCCCAATCAGAGACAACGAGAATCACCTGACTCTGATTGAGAACCGGATCAGGCAGCCAAACCTATGCTACACCCCTACTCAGCCGCAATCCCAATGCCTACAAAAAACCCAATACGAAACACAACATTTAAACCCATGTCACACCCTGGCCTGACCAAATATATAACGATAACACAAAATATGACCAAGACGCACCTCAAAACCATAGGGAGGGTCCGGGTGGGCTTCTGTCCATGGTGGCGGCTCCGGCTCCGGCTCGGGACGTGGACCCCACTCCATTAATGTCATAGTTCCTCCCCTTCGCGTCCTGGGATAATCCACCCTCGCCGCCGACCATGGCCTAATAGTCCTCACCCAGAACCCCACTGAACTGAGGGGCAGCTCGTGACTGAGGGGCAGCTCAGGACTGAGGGGCAGCTCGGGACTGAGGCAGCTCGGGACTGAGGGGAAGCTCGGGACTGAGGGGCAGCTCGGGACTGAGGGGCAGCTCGGGACTGAGGGGCAGCTCGGGACTAAGGGGAAGCCCGGGACTGAGGGGAAGCCCAGGACTGAGGGGAAGCCCGGGACTGAGGGGAAGCCCAGTACTGGGGAGAAGCCCAGTACTGAGAGGAAGCCCAGTACTGAGAAGAAGCCCAGTACTGAGATGAAGCTCAGGCAGGTAGTTGGCTCCGGTAGATCCTGGCTGGCTGGCGGATCTGGAAGATTCTGGTTGACTGGCAGATCTGGAAGAGTCTGGTTGACTGGCAGATCTGGAAGATCATGGCTGACTGGCGGATCTAGCTGCTCTGGCTGCTCCATGCAGACTGACAGCTCTGGCTGCTCCATGCAGACTGGCAGCTTTGTGCAGACTGACAGCTCTGGCTGCTCCATGTAGACTGGCAGCTCTGGCTACTCCATGCAGACTGGCAGCTTTGTGCAGACTGACAGCTCTGGCTGCTCCATGTAGATTGGCAGCTCAGGCTGCTCCATGCAGACTGACAGCTCTGGCTGCTTCATGCAGACTGACAGCTCAGGCTGCTCCATGCAGGCTGACAGCTCTGGCTGCTCCATGCAGTCGGGCAGCTCAGGCTGCTCTGAACAGGCAGGAGGCTCCGGCAGCGCTGTAGAGGAGGAAGGCTCTGGAAGCGCTGAACAGGCGGGAGACTCCGACAGCGCAGGAGGGAAGGAAGGCTCTGGCTGTGCTGAACAGGCGAGGCGCACTGAAGGCCTGGTGCGTGGTGCTGGAACTGGTGGTACTGGATCAAGGACACGCACAGGAAGCCTGGTGCGGGGAGCTGCTACCGGAGGACTGGTGTGTGGAGGTGGCTCTGGATAGACCTGACCGTGCAGGCGCACTGGAGCTCTTGAGCACCGAGCCTGCCCAACCTTACCTGGCTCGATGCCCACTCTAGCACGGCCAATACGAAGAGCTGGTATGAACCGCACCGGGCTATGCACCCGCACTGGAAACACCGTGCGCTCCATAGCATAACACGGTGCCTGCCCGGTCTCTCAAGCACAGGGAGTTTGCGCAGGTCTCCTACCTGGCATAGCCATACTCCCTGTAAGCCCCCCCCCCCCAATACATTTTTGGGGCTGACTCTCAGGCTTCCATCCGCGACGCCGTGCTGCCTCCTCATACCAGCGCCTCTCTGCTTTTTCCGCCTCCAGTTCTTCCTTGGGACAGGGATATTCTCCAGGCTGAGCCCAGGGTCCTTTTCCGTCTAATATCTCCTCCCAAGTCCAGAAGTCCTTTGATCGCTGCTCCTCACGATTAACAGGGAGAGTTGGCTCAGGTCTGACTCCTGACTCTGCCACTCTCTCCCTGAGCCCTCCCCCAATGCATTTTTGGGGCTGACTTTCGGGTTTCTTTCTGCGCCGCCGTGTCTTTCTCTTCGACTCCATTCTCCTATAGCCCTCTTCGCACTGCTCCAGCGAATCCCAGGCGGGCTCCGGCACTCTCTCTGGGTCGACCGCCCACCTGTCTATTTCCTCCTACGTCGTATACTCCCGATATTGTAGCTCCTGCTGCCGCTGTTGTTTCTCCTCATAACAGCGTCTCTCAGCTCTCGCCGCCTCCAGTTCTTCTCCGAACAATTCATCCTCCTTTCGCTGCTCCTGCTGTCGCTGCCTGTTACCACGCCACTCGGTCCGTGTGTGGTGGGTGATTCTGTAACGGCGTTCGTTTGTCGAAAGAGAGTCGGACCAAAATGCGGCGTGGTAGTTACTCATGTATTTAATGAAGGATCGCGAATACATGAAATAACTATACAAATACAAAAACAACAAACGGAACGTGAAAACCTAATACAGCCTGTGTAGTTGTTCACCAGACAGGCTGTATTAGGTTTTCACGTTCCGTTTGTTGTTTAGAGGTCTGTAAAAGCCAGAACATCCAGAAAATTACATTGTATTATTTTTAAGTAATTAATTTGCATTTTATTGCATGACATAGGTATTTGATACATCAGAAAAGCAGAACTTAATATCTGGTACAGAAACCTTTGTTTGCAATTACAGAGATCATATGTTTCCTATAGTTCTTGACCAGGTTTGCACACACTTCAGCAGGGATTTTGGCCCACTCCTCCATACAGACCTTCTCCAGATCCTTCAGGTTCTGGGGCTGTTGCTGGGCAATACGGACTTTCAGCTCCCTCCGAATATTTTCCATTGGGTTCAGGTCTGGAGACTGGCTAGGCCACTCCAGGACATTGAGATGCTTCTTACGGAGCCACTCCTTAGTTGCCCTGGCTGTGTGTTTTGGGTCGTTGTCATGCTGGAAGACCCAGCCACTACCAATCTTCAATGCTCTTATTGAGGGAAGGAGGTTGTTGGCCAAGATCTCGCGATACATGGCCCCATCCATCCAATCCTCAATACGGTGCAGTCGTCCTGTCCCCTTTGCAGAAAAGCATCCCCAAAGAATGATGTTTCCACCTCAATGCTTCACGGTTGGGATGGTGTTCTTGGGGTTGTACTCCAAACACCAATCTCGAACAAACCATTTCTGTATGGACCTCGCTTTGTGCACAGGGGCATTGTCATCCTGAAACAGGAAAGGGCCTTCTCCAAACTGTTGCCACAAAGTCGGAAGCATAGAATAATCTAGAATGTCATTGTATGCTGTAGCATTAAGATTTCCCATCACTGGAACTAAGGGGCCTAGCACAAACCATGAAAAACAGCCCCAAATCATAATTCCTCCTCCACCAAACTTTACAGTTGGCACTATGCGTTTGGGCAGGAAGCGTTCTACTGGCATCTGCCAAACTCAGATTTGTCAGTCTGACTGCCAGATGGTGAAGCGTGATTCATTACTCCAGATAAAGCATTTCCACTGCTCCAGAGTCCACTGGCGCCAAGCTTTACACCACTCCAGCCGACGCTTGGCATTGCGCATGGGGATCTTAGGCTTGTGTGCAGCTGCTCAGTCATGGAAACCCATTGCATGAATCTCCAGATGAACAATTATTGTGCTGACGATGCTTCCAAAGGCAGTGTGGTACTCGGTAAAGAGTATTGCAACCGCAGACAGATGATTTTTACTCACTACGCACTTCAGCACTTGGCAGTCTCGTTCTGTGAGCTTGTGTGCGCTACCACTTCGCGGCTCAGCCGTTGTTGATCTTAGACGTTTCCACTTCACAATAATAGTACTTACAGTTGACCTGACTTGTTGGAAAGGTGGCATCCCATGATGGTGCCACGTTAAAAGTCACGGAGCTCTTCAGTAAGATCATTCAATTATTTTATTTGATTGAACCTTTATTTAACTAGGCAAGTCAGTTTAAGAAATAATTCTGATTTACAATGACGGCCTACCCCGGTCAAACCCGGATGACGCTGGGCCAATTGTGAGCCGCTCTATGGGACTCCCAATCACAGCCAGTTGTGATACCGTCTCAAATCGAACCAGGGTCTGTAGTGACGCCTCTAGCACCTAGATGCAGTGCCTTAGACTACTGCACAACTCGGGAACCCAGTTCGAAAAAATAGGAATCTTCCACAATACCACTACACCAGCAGCGCTGCTGCCGTGCTACTGTCAATGTTTGTCTATGGAGATTGCATGGCCATGTGCTCCATTTTATACACCTGTCAGTAACAAGTGCGTCTGAAATAGCCGAATCCACTAGTTTGAAGGGGTGTCCACATACTGCTGTATATATAGTGTATATATTTCCCTCTTTACCTCTCTCTTCCCTCTTCCATGTATAGTCAAAGGAAGGTGTAGATGATAGATTGTGTATCAGTGGCCTGCTGGTCCTGTGTTGGATCTGGTTGGTACGGGGTGAAGAGCACGC
>NC_068456.1:15352511-15370011 GCF_023373465.1 Oncorhynchus keta
TGAGCTTATGTAGGTGTGTGGGTGTGTGAGTGTGTGTGTGGGTGTGTAACGCCATACCAGTCTGGGGCTGCAAAGCACAGAAGGGTCACCTTTTAAACTTAACACAGAACACAGTGAGTTCCAGACAACACAGATGGTATTACTGCCCTGTTCCCTCCCCTCCACACACACACACACACACACACAGCTGAACACACACACACGCACACACACATTAGGTCAGCTCAGCTGTCCTCATGCATTCCCTCTGTTTTCAGCTTGCTAAGGTGACCTGGCCCCCTCGTCTGTGCAGCTGCAATTAACCCCACCAGCCATGGCTGTGTGTAGTTAAAACATACTCATTCTCTGGAATACAGAGGTTTTATCATACACACACACAGAGGCACACAGACATATACAAACGCACACGGACATATACAAACACACACACACACACACACACACACACACACACACACACACACACACACACACACACACACACACACACACACACACACACACACACACACACACACACACACACACACACACACACACACACACACACACACAGATTAGCTCCTGTCTTTTATCCAGCTCTAGCCAGTGGATTTTCCAGTGGCCTGGCCTGGAGGTGAGGCCTCTCTATGGGGTCACAGTAGAAAGATAAGCCCTGGATGAGACCCAACCATTGAGACATAGCACAGAAGGGTGTACTTTACGGAGTCAGTGTGAAGGCATAGGGGACAGATAGTGTCTGTTTTGTCTACTTCTTGACATGGACACAAGGGGTGTCCAAGAGGTCTCTACACTGTCTGCATTCCAGTCTCCATTCATTCCTCCCCTGACAATGAATTTGAACTTGAGACACAGATTTAGAGAGGGGGAGTGGTGAAATAAGAGTGGGGGAGGGAGTCGTCGTGATTGTGGTCGTCCCCCCCCCTTAACCCCACTGTCAACACTCTCTGACCTTTGAACCCTAAACTGGGGGTAGACATCTCCCGCCTACCCTCCCCTCTCTGCCCATCCCCCCTCCAACCCTGCAGCAGCCTAGTCTCAACTTTATCTGTGGTGTCAACACCTTGCATTCCTAGGCTCCTTGTCTATCTATAGACTTTAACCTTCCTGGGCTCAGCAAACAGCCTTGGCCAGAAATGATCAGTCACTCCACAGACAGAAAGAGGGGGGCGTGGTCAAGAGAGCGTAAGGATTAAGAGAAAGAGAGAAATAGAGAGAAAAAGAGAAAGAGAGGTAGATAGCCAAAGGAGGAGGAGACAGAGGGTGGGGGATAGGGGAAGAGAGCGAGATCTAGGGAGACAGAGAGCAACAGAGAAGGATTAATGATGAAGTCACATAGTGATGGCCAGTCAAGGCCAGGGGCACTGATAAGGCTTTGAACTTTGAACTTTCCTTCCGTAGCCTTACAAGTCACAATCACACCAAAGAACATGACCCCAAAATACCAGCTGCTACATCAAGATTAACTGACATCCAGTGTTGAACCCAATGGACTGTCATCAACTAAAGACATCAACGATTTCTTGTGTCTGTCCTGCGCCAAAAGCTGAACGTGCTTCACATGTAGCATGGCTGTGTTTTGACTGAATGTGTGTGGCACATCGTCTCTGAATTCTACACCTCCCTCTGGGCTGGATTTGGGCCTTTCTGAGATAGTGGAGGCTATGATTTGCCCATGCTGGGCTTTTTGTGAGCGTTTAACACCTGTTTATTACATGGTTATTAAATGTTCAATAAGGATGAGGCACAAAATCACAGTAATATCAACAATAGATATCTTCGGATCAATCTGTCTCATTAATCAAGAATTCCAATATAAATACCATATTGGGAGTGTTCCATTTAAGCACTGATCAAGGATCTGTTTATATTTCCCAATCCTACTGTAGCCTTCACCATTAGCAAGGAAAACACATAACTGACCTTAGATCAGCAGTTAGAGTCAACCTCTTACTTAGCTTTATGTATCTGCCCTGCGTCCATTATTCAGTGGTTGTGTAGAGTAATGGTCAGTGAGTGGCTATTAAGTAGCATTTACTTTGTGTCCATCTCAACTATACCACTGTGGTCAGATTCATACTGTATAGACATGCACAGGATAAGCATGTAGGCTGCTGTACATGGTAGATGCATTTAATTAAAGAAGCCAGGCACTGTAATGTATGCAATACAGCCACAGATATGCATGCACACAAGCATGCGAGTACGGACACACACACACACGCACGCACGCACGCTCAAAGGGAAATAAATACCTCAACTTGAATATAGCGGGCAAGTAAAGCAGGTACCTTTCTCAAGAGGTGTCAGAAAAGTTACCACAGGGAACGCACGCACGCACGCACGCACGCACGCACACACACACACACACACACACACACACACACACACACACACACACACACACACACACACACACGCACACAAACTTTGACCACATTCTATTCAGCAAAGCTCCCAGGCCAAATTACAAAACCACAGCCTGTGAAAACACGCTTTCTTCAGTCTTTGGAGAATCTTCAACTGTAAAACACTGGCGGGAGAAACATCCATGGGAGTTTATGGGGACTGTGGGTCATGCTTGTATAGATTTTATAACAGTGACAAATGCATTATGCTTTAAACGTAAACTAGCTTCTGGAGCCCCAGTAAAGCTGCAAAGGCCTGAATGCTTTGTGAGTTTATAACACAATGAATATATCACAGAGGGAGATAGAAAAAATAGAGCTGATTTGTTTTATTTGCCTGGCCGGCTCTGCCAGAGGCCAGTCGCATTGTTCAACAAGGAGAAAAGAGGCGACCGCTGCTGCTATGGCTCCAGGAGCACTGAAAAAGGAGGAAGTAATGTGAAGCTTTGTGGCTCACCCACATGCTCACATGAAACAGGGCCTCAAAACAAGTGGCTGTTGTTTATGAAGAACAAAACACACACTTGTTGTTCTTGTGGAGAATGCTTTTTCTAATACACTAAGTGAGCGCTAGTAGATGAACACAGCTGCCAGGTGTCATTGTCTCTCCTACAAGGGGGATCTAATGTTTGAGTTGGAATGGGTGGCGGTTGGTGGAGGCTATTATGATGGATGGATTTTGACAGATGTATTACTTTTCAATAAGTCTGAGTAAACAGGGAGAGGTAATGATATTTAAGTAAACTTTGGTGGGCCGATACATAGAAAGAGTGGTGGTTGCCAGGGCCAGCATCAGCCATAAGCAACATTGGTGGCCGTTTAGGGCCCTCGGCCGCGAGGAGGATCCAATTTTTCTTTTTAATTAAAGAACTTACTGCTGGGAGTCAGAATAGTAGAATACACAAGGTGCAAGTTCAAAATTTGGTTGTGCATCAGCAGTTTTGCTCTTGTTATGTCAGATAACATTTTTTACATTGATAAGTTAGTCTAGCCAGCTATCTAAACTCATTGTAGCAACCAAATCTCACTTAGGGCCCCCAAAAGGCTAGGGCCGGCCCTGGTGGTGGCAGTGACGTTGGGAATGGGGAATAGTTACAGAAAAGGGAAGGGCGAGAGGGATGGACACTACCAGCAACATGAGTCCCGTTGAGGAGTGACATGTACTGTATGTAACATGTATGTGCTCAGAGATAGCGTGAAAACTGTCTGCAGTCACGCCACTAAAGCTGCTACCTACAGACACGCACACACAAACACACACACACTTACACTGGCTCGGCTATCCTGGCCCAACAGGTTAGGTGACACAGCACATGTCACATGACCCTTGTACATCCATTGCTGAGCTTGTCACTCCCCCTCTCCCCCTCAGGGCAAAACAAACCAGTGCAGTGCCAGAGGGAAGGGAAGGGCGAGGAGGAACAGGGGGAGGCATGTGGGAAAGTTCAGCAAGTCCGGGTACAGCTCAAGACTGTATGACCTCATTTAGACACACATGCTGTAGAAGCTGAGGAGGGCAACCATGACACCAGTATGGTCCCCATTTCATATAGGCATATGCATACTCTAGACAATTGTGACACACAAACACACACACATACACGCATGCATCACAGGAGGTTGCTGAGGGGAGGACGGCTCATAATAATAGCCGGAACGGTGCAAATGGATTGGCAAACACATTGAAACCACGTGTTTGATGTATTTGATACCATTCCACGTCATCCACACACTTGGCCTGCTCCAAATATCTAGCCACATGACGCACAAACAACAGAATTATACTTTCATTTTTTTATTAATTGTTTTTCAATAAAGGGACAAAATGGGTGTGTGAACAGGATAATGCAGACAACTGCCAGAAAACACAGACAGTGGTTTTCCCAATACAACTGAACAGAGACCAGAAACAAAACACAACAAAAAGAGCTAAATTTGTCCAATGACCTTAGGCCACTCTTTAAAAAATAAAGAAATAATATTATAACCAAAAATAAAAATAAAACAAAAAATGATCCATTCCATGCCTCTGTTTTGAACAGAGCATAGGCAATAATAAATAGTAACTCCCATAGTAAAAGATAAAGGTCAAGTTCAAGTTACAACAAACAGCTCTCAGAACAAGAATAGAAAATGCTGATAACAAAATATTCCGCATTGCCATTTACAAAAAAGTCTCAACTCAAGCAGGCTTCTCCCAGTCTCCATTTCATTTTCATTTTTAAATATGCTTTGCATATGAAAGTATATCCAATCTAAATATAAAGCACCATTTAGTATTTGGCAATGAAAAAAACCCTGCAAAACATTGATTATTTTTCAAATTCATTTATTTTGACGCTTTTTTAAATCGATGTACTGCATATGAAGTAAGTTCATTTTTTTTCTTCTTAAGATGTTGGAATGTAGTCAGGTGGGAAAGACAGAAGCACAAAACTAAACAGCCCGACGTCAGCTTGCATTACTGCTTACAGAATGGCAGCAGGGGGAGGAGGTCCAAACCAAACCAAAGAAGATATGTACAACCACCTGTGAAAGCAGGAACCAGCGAGGCGCGGCAGCCATCTTATGGCCCACTGCGCCCAATGCCACATACTTCATTTTTTTTTATTGGGTTTTCTTTAATTTCTTTAAACATACAAATAATTCGCACTATATTATCCTGCCAAATTAAAAATATATACCGTGGCAGCTTGTTTTTTTTTCACTACCAAAAAAGGTACGTAAATACCTCTAAAGAGAACAAGCAACAGTTAAAAATACGAGCCTCAATATAAATACTATAGTGCCTACGCTAAGTGAACATTGAATTCAAATACCATTCTAGACATACAGAAAAAAGTAGACCATAAATGTGTTTAAGCATAGGAATTGACATGAGTGTGCATCTTCCTATATTTAAGTTCTCTGTTATATATTCATATATCATCTTAAGCCTTTCCCCAATGCAAATTTCATTCAACCTGAAGAGCCGCGAAGAGTCAAGGCAAAATAAAAAGTCACTGATTTTTTTTCTCCATTCTATATATACTGTGATCGGGTCTTGAACACCACCAAGACAGAGAGGAAAAGATAAACAACAACAAACTTAAATACAGTTTCCCCTAAAGATAATGACATGTTATTAAAAAAGAAAAGTCATTTTAATATCTATACCAAAAAAAAGAAAAAGATTTGTACAAAAAGAAAAAATCTTGCCGTTTGAGCAGCAAGTTTGTTATCTAGCTGAGGGAGCTTTTACCCAGTCACACCACTGAGTGCTTTGCTGGGATTTCTTGGGGTTAAATAACAATGGTCAGAGGTGAAGGATTAGGGTCAAGGGGTGGGGGGTGGAGTTGCTGGCAACAGATTCTGTATTCGTCACTATATTAAACAACGGAATTTTAGTCATCAGTCAGCATTTTAGCAAGTTTTCCCTTAAGCGTATACCTGTAAACTGGGAAAATTGAACAGTGCAATTATAGGACAATTTTGTCCTATAAATGACAGTCTAACTTTAGACTGGACCGCTGTACCGACGTTGTACCAACGTTAGACACTTTTAGAGTATCTGTACAGACTCTGAGGCAGAGTGACAAGTGCTCTTTCACCATCGACTGGGGTGGATGTCTGCAACTCAACGAGGAAAAAAACTCCTTTCAAGTCAACACAAACAGCAAACAGTACAAAAACAGAAAGTTAATAAAGATCCATCTGCCCTGTATTACAAACCCCTGTATGATTATTTTGTCTCTACCTCCTTTTCAAGAGCCCTGGCATGGGTACAACTGCCATTCTTAAATATGTTTTTCTTTTAAGTTTAGGCAATTCATAGATGGATAGAACGTTTAAATATATTGTAAAAAAAATTATATGTCAAATTTTAAAAAAGAAGAAAGAAATCCCCCCCCCCCAAGCACACCATCCTGTTAGCTTCTAATTATTTGTAACTTTTCTGACTAACTTGTATTCATTTGAATGTCCTCGTATCGTCTGGTGTGCTGGGAGCTTAGACACTGCCTGTACCCGCACTGATAAATCCAAGCAGCATCATAGGTTTGTGCTACTGCAAATACATGCCAGCTCTCAAGTCCTCAGAGCACTATAAAAGTCCCACGAATTTAGGATTGTACATTACAGAGCATCTTTGTGTTCAGTACCTCCGTACCAGAAATTAAATATACAAACAGTTCAGTTATACACAATACTGCCTGTACCGTGCCTG
Source organism: Oncorhynchus keta (assembly GCF_023373465.1). Classification (NCBI taxonomy): domain Eukaryota; kingdom Metazoa; phylum Chordata; class Actinopteri; order Salmoniformes; family Salmonidae; genus Oncorhynchus; species Oncorhynchus keta. The sequence continues at coordinate 15,359,124 of NC_068456.1, forward strand.
CTGAAAATCTGACAATTTAAAGATACTATAATACATAGCAGATCGGAAGATTATTAACCAATGCAGTTTCAAGATATCAAAGGCACTCTTTTCTTTTGTTTTACCAAATGATAGTACAAATTAAAATCTTAAATCATCCTCGTCTTTTTGAAGTGATCCAAAGGCTGTCACTGCTTTGCCTTTAGTAATCAAGCCAATTCATTAGATGATTTGTTTTAACCCCATTAGGGACAGAACATGTTTTAGAAAGATGAAGGTTAAGTGCGATTCCCAGGTCGTCCAGAGAGGGTTAAGCTGAAGACTGTACATGATATGTGGTATGCAGCATGGTCGTTTCATTCTTGTCTTTTCTTTTTTGAAATAAAAACAGAACAAGAAAACAGCAACACATTTTACTCAACAACTAACCAACCAGGGACAATTTCTTTTTTTTTTTTTAATTAGCCAAAACATACCATGCATGCTGTCTAATTATCAAAAATGGGAAAGGATAATCGAAAAAGAAAATAAGTACACAACATGTAAATTATTGCACAAGAGAAAGGCTCGAAGTTTTGCGTCAATGCAATAGTATTGCCCCGATACAGATCATGCATTCAAGGAGTAATGGAAACGGGGTGTGCTGGTCCAGAGCACGTTGTCTTAGCTTCCACCGGACTGGTGAAAGAAGAAGGGGGAATGTACAGGGGACTGGGGAGGGAGGGAGGGCTGATGAAACCTCCACTACTCCGACTTAATTTCGGCACTCAAGGGGCGGTCACTGTGCCATTTTTTCATGTGTTTCTCCAAGGTACTGTACACGCTGAAGGGCATCTGACAGATCTCACACTTGAACACGTCCTTGCCGATCTGCCCGTGTGTCTTCATGTGGCGTGTGAGCTTGCTGCTCTGGGCGCAGGCGTAGTTGCACAGCCCACATTTGTAGGGCCTCTCTCCCGTGTGGCTGCGCCGGTGCACCGTCAGGTTGCTGCAGTTCTTAAAAATCTTGCCACAGTACTCACAGGTGTCGCTGCGGCGGCTGCTGTCCTTGGAGCCAGGTCGAGTCAGTGGAGCCCCAAGGTGGGGCGTGCTCCCCCCGCTCCCCGTCCCGCTGCGGCCCGACACCCCCCCATCCAGTTCCCCAGGAGGGGTGGAGAAGCGCAGGCTGCCATTCTCCGACGAGTGCTCTGAGGGAGAAGAGGCAAAGGGCGATTGTCTGGAGTCCCCCGGGAAGTTCAGAAAGGGGTCCTTGAATTGTCGGGAGGCAGCGTATCCGGCCAGCCACTGGGAGTAGACGTTTTCTGTGTTGGGGATGGTGGGTGTAGGCAGGTCAAACTCCTTCTCCAGCTTGATGCGTTTGGAGAAGGGGCTGAGGGGGCTGGGGCTGCCCAGGAGCAGCTTCTTGGAGAGGCCCACCGAGGCAGCTTCACTGGGGGATGTGCCACGCCCGTTGATGGCCACAGCCGATATGCAGCCCCCCTCACCGCGGTCCGACTCCAGCGCTGAATCCTTGTCACACATCAGCCGTTGTGTGTGCTCGCGGTTTTGGTGGTGGTGTGTGTGGTTTTCTTGGCCCAGCGCGCTGCGCTTGTGTGCGTGAAATGCTTCGCTGAAGTGCTGCATGCTGGCCGCCAACCCCATGCCCTGAATCACCTCAGGCAGCGAGCGAGGGATGGTACCCTCCTCTCCTCCTACCAGACGACCCACAACCTCCCCGTTCCCAATGCTGCCGTTGTTCTCATGGTGCCGCGCTGCCTCCAGACTCAAGCTGAAGTGGTAGCTGTTGTTGCTCCTCCTAGCTCCATCCACTTTCTCTTCTTCCTCCTCCTCCCCCTCCTCTTCCTCCTCTTCCCCCTCTTCTTCTTCTTCCTCCTCTTCCTCCTCCTCCTCTTCTTCCTCCTCCTCCCCATTCTCCCGGCGCAAGCGGTTGTTCTCACTTTTAAGCTTGGCCACCACTGACTTGAGGGCGCTGCTGGCGCTGCCCATTCGCTCGCTGGTGCCCGGCTCGGGTGAGGAGGCTGCAGAGAGTCCATCTTCTGACTTTTCAGCGTTGGGTGAGCCCGACTTGTGCATATGTGTCTTCATGTGGCGCTTGAGTTTGCTGGCCTGGGTGCAGGCGTGGTCACACAGACTGCACTTGTAGGGCTTCTCGCCCGTGTGGCTGCGCCGGTGCACGATGAGATTACTCTGGAACTTGAAGCTCTTGCCGCAGAACTCGCACGACTTGGTCTTCAGAGGAGTGGAAGGCTGGGGGCCCGAGGAGGGCAGCGGGGTGCTGGGGGTGGTATGAGAACCCGAAGGGGACTGCATGGAGGGAGGAAGGGGAGGGGGGGTGGACAGGTAGGGAGGCTTGCCCCCACCGCCACATCCTCCACCGGACTGGAATGGTTGGAGCAGCCGTTGCATAGGGCTGGGCCGGTTGGGAGAGTGGGGGGGAGTGGACCCTGAGGTGTTGCCCGCCAGCTCCCTCAGCCGGCGGGAGAAGTCCATGGCCGATGGGGGGTCCAGGGGCATGGGAGGGTTGAGGCGCAGCACCCTGTCGAAGGCACTCGGATGGTGGGCTGCCAGCGCTAGCTCCTCTGGGCTCAGGTGGTGGGGGTCCAGGTGGTGGCGCGGAGGGGGGCTGAAGAGAGGCGGCGTTGGGGGGAAACGCTGCTGTCCACCCACTCCGTCCCGGCCCCCCGAGCCTGGTCCTGGGATGCGGAGGAGGCTGAAGGGGCTGGCCTCGGAGGGCAGGTGGAGGCCGTGGAGGGGGGGCTGTGAGGGGCAGTCTGCACCCCCGCCCAGGGAGGAGGGTCTGCCCATGCGGGGGGTGAGGGGGCTACCATGGCCGTGTTCGCTCTCCAGGTAGATGCGGAAGCCATGGGTATTCTGGGCGTGCTGGAGCAGGAACCAGGCGCTGCCGTAGGCCTGTTTACAGGTGGTGCAGGTGTAGGTACTGGGCTCTTCCTTACCTGCAGGGGGGACAGAGAGGAAGAGGGGACACAGAGTTATACTCATGTTCACATGAACATGTTGACTCATGGTCACATCAATCAATTAATTAAATAATATACATTATTGATGGCGAAAGGAAATGAGTTAGAGTTCAGCTCCATTCAGCTGTGCTGCATTTGACTCGTGCTTGACTGTCTTATGGATCAAATATATTTTTAGAAAGCCTCTAAAATTGTGGGGGGGTCACAGCTTCCTCTAGCCTGCTATGGGACACTGTTATCCCGGCTGACTGTGAGCAGCCTCTCAGCTTGCTACAAAGCAAACAATGACCGCTGTCTCTGCAGAGAACACACTCTGCAGAAAACCCACTCCCATTGATGTACAGAAATAACCCCTAACCCGAGAAACACAACCCCACTAAGCATAGCAGATACCACTACAGTACTAAGGAGGACTAAGAAGTGTATGCCTCTAATTTTGGATTTGTTCATTTAGACAGAAGTCACATCGACACAGACAGTATAACTGTGTTATAATCCTTTACTCTGAATGGTGGTGCACACACACACACACACACACACCCACAAAGAAAAGCCTCTTGCGGTGCATAAATAGAACTGCCCTCTCAATCGCGGCCCAGTGAAGTAGTCCGCCGCTTGTGACAGCAAAGGAACATTTAAATCAATAATTGACTTTGAATGGCTCTCTGACAATGACCTGTGGTCTGCTTCACAATGCATGTGTAATCTCATTAAGGCCAGCCCGCTCCTCCATCAGCTCATTTGCAAGATTAGATCATAAACGGGCCGCCGCTGAAAGCCTTTCAATATGAAACCAGTTATATGGACGCAGACTCATGCACAGTCACACACACAGGCATGTACATGCACGCGCGCACACACACACACACACACACACACACACACACACACACACACACACACACACACACACACACACACACACACACACACACACACACGGATATGAGAAAAACCCAGTACTTATTATCCAATAAAGATTTCTGCTCCACTGCTCTGCTACCCTAAATACACAGATTCTCCTAAATGCCCACACATGCACACGCACACGCACACACACACACACACACACACACACACACACACACACACACACACACACACACACACACACACACACACACACACACACACACAGAAATACAAACATTTAGACAGTAAACAGATGGATGCTGAAATGTGTAACTATAAGCATAGATAGGCATGGTAAAGCACACAATGAGAGTGGGGTGTTTTGTGGTATTTTTCTCCACCTGTCAGTCATTCAGCGCATGTTCCCAGGGACCCTCTACAGGCTGGTTCCCTTTTAGAATAATTACTGTAGCACTCTCAGACGACACAGGAGACACAGGGAGACTAGCACAAGCCTCAAACGAGACTAAGGCGAGCATCAAACGAGCCCGAAGAAGTAAGCTCTAACAGGTGAGCATTAGACCATATCATTTCACTAAAAAGGAAAAAATATACAGAAAATGTATGTTTTATTATTTACCAATTAAAACGAGCTATTTGATAGAAATAAAATAGAAAATGGATCCATCTACTTTATTCTCAGATTGACAAGCCAAAATATTTAGCTTCGCAATCATGCCAGACAAGATAAATATCACATTGGCAATAATTATCCAGGATACATTTCCAGATAAAAAGCCATTTTGTGATAAAGGGCTGTATAGTCCATTGACTCAACAGAGGGGTCAGTCACTAAAGCTTCCATACTCATGCTAATGATGTGCAGTAGGAACCCAAAATATGAGAGACAACACTAAAAGGGATTTATGGTTTACCTTCCAGCTTTTATCCTCCCCAACTGCAATTTACTTGCAGATCCCAAAAATTAAGGGTCAACAATGTCAACAAAAAAAGCCATCAGTTAGTGTGCTGTGTGTGTATCAGTGTGCGTGTGTATGTGTGTGTGTGTGTGTGTGTGTGTGTGTGTGTGTGTGTGTGTGTGTGTGTGTGTGTGTGTGTGTGTGTGTGTGTGTGTGTGTGTGTGTGTGTGTGTGTGTGTGTGTGTGTGTGTGTGTGTGTGTGTGTGTGTGTGTGTGTGTGTGTATGTGTGTGTGTGTGTGAGGGGAAGTGTCATATTTCCCATTGACACATTTCTTACACAACCTTTTCTCTTCTTTTTGTGGTGGGTATACTATATATAGTGTGTGAGGTAGAACGGTGTGCGGACAGAAATACTTCTCTGCTCTGCGTGTGTGAGCATGTGTGTATGTGAGAGGCTAACAGTTGCTACTGGGTTGTGCGAGAAGGGGGTGAGTGAAAGGCGTGAGACTCGGCGGTTGGGTAGAATAATCCTGTTAAGACACTCAGACCCCTTTGTGTTCTGTCTGGGTCTAGCTGTCTGAGCACTGGAAGAATTCACACACACACACACACACACACACACACACACACACACACACACACACACACACACACACACACACACACACACACACACACACACACACACACACACACACACACACACACACACACACACACACACACACTTATCTTTCACCACCCACAGATTGGGAAGACTGGCATTAGCTAATATAATAAGGACTATTAGAATAGTCATAAATGTCTGTTAATTGATGCCACCTTGCAGAGGGTCTAACTCCTATGTATTATATGTGTTTACATTGAGAATTGTTTCTTCTCACATATACATTTATTGATGTGCAAGAGCCTCGGAAAAAGTTGAAATGATTGGAAGTGTCTGAAATCTAGGCTTCCGTGTGCCCTAACAGCCTGCTTGTAATTCAGCCAGAGAGAGACACAGAGAGAGAGAGAGAGACACAGAGAGAGACACAGAGAGAGAGAGACAGAGAGAGAGAGAGAGAGAGAGAGAGAGAGAGAGAGAGAGAGAGAGACACAGAGAGAGAGACACAGAGAGAGACACACAGAGAGAGAGAGAGACACAGAGAGGGACACAGAGAGAGAGAGACAGAGAGAGAGAGAGAGAGAGAGAGAGAGAGAGAGAGAGAGAGAGAGAGAGAGAGAGAGAGAGAGAGAGAGAGAGAGAGAGAGAGAGACACACAGAGAGAGAGAGACACAGAGAGAGAGACACGCAGAGAGAGAGACACAGAGAGAGAGAGAGAGGGAGAGACAGAGAGAGCAGTACATGTTACATGCTGCCAGCTTTTAACACTGGGAAATGTCCGAGCCATGTAAGCATCAACGGGACATCAGAGAACAAGAGAGGAGGAAGGAGGAAGTGAGAGAGAGAAAGTGAGCTCCCACACACGCACTGTGCCAGATATATACACACATACACCATATTACCCCACATTATTCACATTATACACACACATATACTATATCACACCACATTATACACACACATATACTATATCACCCCACATTATTCACACATATACTATATCACCCCACATTATACACACACATATACTATATTACCCCACATTATACACACACATATACTATATCACCCCACATTATACACACACATACCACATCACCCCACATTATTCACACATATACTATATCACCCCACATTATACACACACATATACTATATTACCCCACATTATACACACACATATACTATATCACACCACATTATACACACACATACCACATCACCCCACATTATTCACACATATACTATATCACCCCACATTATACACACACATATACTATATTACCCCACATTATACACACACATATACTATATCACCCCACATTATACATACACATATACTATATCACCCCACATTATATACACACATATACTATATCACCCCACATTATACACACACATATACTATATCACCCCACATTATACACACACATATACCACATCACCCCACATTATACACACACATATACTATATCACCCCACATTATTCACACATATACTATATCACCCCACATTATATACACACATATACTATATCACCCCACATTATACACACACATATAATATATCACCCCACATTATACACACACATATACCACATCACCCCACATTATACACACACATATACTATATCACCCCACATTATTCACACATATACTATATCACCCCACATTATACACACACATATACTATATTACCCCACATTATACACACACATATACTATATCACCCCACATTATACACACACATACCACATCACCCCACATTATACACACACATACCACATCACCCCACATTATACACACACATACCACATCACCCCATTATTCACACATTATTCACACATATACTATATCACCCCACATTAGACACACATATATACTATATTACCCCACATTATACACACACATATACTATATCACACCACATTATACACACACATATACTATATCACCCCACATTATACATACACATATACTATATCACCCACATTATATACACACGTATACTATATCACCCCACATTATACACACACATAAACTATATCACCCCACATTATACACACACATACACCATATTACCCCACATTATACACAAACATACCACATCACCCCACATTATACACACACATATACTATATCACCCCACATTATACACACACATATACTATATTACCCCACATTATACACACACATATACTATATCACACCACATTATACACACACATATACTATATCACCCCACATTATACATACACATATACTATATCACCCCACATTATATACACACGTATACTATATCACCCCACATTATACACACACATAAACTATATCACCCCACATTATACACACACATACACCATATTACCCCACATTATACACAAACATACCACATCACCCCACATTATACACACACATATACTATATCACCCCACATTATACACACACATATACTATATCACCCCACATTATACACACACATACCACATCACCCCACATTATACACACACATACCACATCACCCCACATTATACACACACATATACTATATCACCCCACATTATACACACACATACCACATCACCCCACATTATACACACACATATACTATATCACCCCACATTATACACACACATACTATATCACCCCACATTATACACACACATATACTATATCACACCACATTATACACACACATATACTATATCACCCCACATTATACACACATATACTATATCACCCCACATTATACACACACATATACTATATCACCCCACATTATACCCACATTATACACACACATATACTATATCACCCCACATTATACACACACATACCACATCACCCCACATTATTCACACATATACTATATCACCCCACATTATACACACACATATACTATATTACCCCACATTATACACACACATATACTATATCACCCCACATTATACACACATACACCATATTACCCCACATTATACACACACATACCACATCACCCCACATTATACACACACATATACTATATTACCCCACATTATACACACACATATACTATATCACCCCACATTATACACACACATACACCATATTACCCCACATTATACACACACATATACCACATCACCCCACATTATACACACACATATACTATATCACCCCACATTATACACACACATATACTATATCACCCCACATTATACACACATATATACTATATTACCCCACATTATACACACACATATACTATATCACCCCACATTATACACACACATATACTATATCACCCCACATTATACACACACATATACTATATTACCCCACATTATACACACACATATACTATATCACCCCACATTATACACACACATACTATATTACCCCACATTATACACACACATATACTATATCACCCCACATTATACACACACATATACTATATCACCCCACATTATACACACACATACCACATCACCCCACATTATACACACACATATACTATATCACCCCACATTATACACACACATATACTATATCACCCCACATTATACACACACATATACTATATCACCCCACATTATACACACACATACCACATCAACCCACATTATTCACACATATACTATATCACCCCACATTATTCACACATATACTATATCACCCCACCTTATTCACACATATACTATATCACCCCACGTTATACACACACATATACTATATCACCCCACGTTATACACACACATATACTATATCACCCCACCTTATTCACACATATACTATATCACCCCACGTTATACACACACATATACTATATCACCCCACGTTATACACACACATACACCACATCACCCCACATTATACACACACATATACTATATCACCCCACATTATTCACACATATACTATATCAACCCACATTATACACAAACACACACCATATCACCAGACATTATACACACATACCATATCACCCCACATCATACACATATACACCATATCAACCCACATTATACACCCAAATACACTATATCACCCCAAATTATACACACACATACTGCCATCACACATGCTCTAACATAGTACAGCCTCCCTACTTCCATGTCAACACACTCACTTCACACACACACACACACGCGAGCACGCACACACACACACACGCACGCACGCACGCACAAACACACACACCAAAGTATTAAACCTGATTAAAGCCGAGGACACTGCTGAGGCACTCAGGCAGTGTTAGATGTGCGATGGTGGCAGAAAGCTTGGCACACACACAGAGGTGGCACACACACACATACAGAGGTGGCACACACACACACACACACACACACAGTGACACACACACACACACAGAGGTGGCACAGCACACACCACACACACACACACACACACACACACACACACACACACACACACACACACACACACACACACACACACACACACACACACAGAGGTGGCACACACACACACACACACACACACACACACACACACACACACACACACACACACACACACACACACACACACACACACACACACACACACACACACAGAGGTGGCACACACACACACACACAGAGGTGGCACACACACACTCACATACACACACACACACGCACAGAGGTGGCCTACACACACACAGTGGTGGCACACACACACACACACACACACACACACACACACACACACACACACACACACACACACACACACACACACACACACACACACACACACACACACACACACACACACACAGAGGTGGCACACACACACACACAGGTGGCACACACACACACACACACACACACACACACACACACACACACACACACACACACACACACACACACACACACACACACACACACACACACACACACACACACAGAGGTGGCACACACACAGGTGGCACACACACACACACACACACACACACACACACACACACACACACACACACACACACACACACACACACACACACACACAGAGGTGGCACACACACACTCACATACACACACACACACACGCACAGAGGTGGCACACTCACACACACAGTGGTGGCACACACACACACACACACGCACACACGCACACACACACACACACAGAAAGTCAGTGAGGTTTGATAGTGAAATATGAGACTGAATGGAAGGAAACGTGTGCTGAAACTTCCCCTGCTTACTGCATCTCTCAAGGGGAATGCACCACTCTGAGCAGATCGCTTTACAGGGCCTAAAATATCTCCAATGTACCAAGCTGTGAAGACACACCCACACACACCATATAAAACACTCCCACACACACCATCTAAAACACACCCACACACACCATCTAAAACACACCCACAAACATAAACTAAAACACACCCACACACACCATCTAAAACACACCCACACACACCATCTAAAACACACCCACAAACATAAACTAAAACACACCCACACACACCATCTAAAACACACCCACACACACCATCTAAAACACACCCACACACACCATCTAAAACACACCATCTAAAACACACCCACAAACATAAACTA
>NC_068456.1:15375011-15387511 GCF_023373465.1 Oncorhynchus keta
AAGGAGTGACGAGCTAGAGAGGAGAACCGTGGCTACTAGCTAGCTTCTCTTGTGGTCTGCGTATGCATAAGCTATTCCACTAAGCCACTGATATGGCAGTGTGTGTGTGTGTGATATTGGTGCAGCAGTTAGCTGAGTACAGGCCCTGAGGCCATGGCATTAGACTCGGTCAGAAAGACTCTCAGCCATTTTAATTAGTCCACCAAAGCCAGTGTCACTGCTCGCTAACACTCTACTCCCTCTCTCTCGTAATCACTCTCTTCACTCGTCTTTCATAGCCCCTCTCTGTCCCCACCACATTCAGTTCCACGCTCCTATTAGGCACTTTGTGCTTTTCAATTTGAATATATTTCCGGATATTTGCACTGGATTTCGAAAAGAGTTTGGTTAGCTTGCTATTCTGGCTCAACGCTTGCTTGCCTTATGTGTGATGTGGAATTATAAAACCAATATGTTACAAATGGGTGTGTTTTGTTAATGAAGGGAGTCGTCTCCTCAACGAGGTCAAGGCAAAATAGACGCTTAGATGTGTCATTATTACTGCATGTCAGAGAGAAGCCTTGAGCGATTAGCTGAGACTGTAAATAGGGCTACTAGACAAAACACACACATTGGAGACACAGAGACACAAACACACACGCCAACACACACGTAAGTGCACACACAAGTCAGACACACACACACACACACACACACACACACACACACACACACACACACACACACACACACACACACACACACACACACACACACACACACACACACACACACACACACACACACACACACACACACACACACAAGTCAAACACACAGGAAGGCGGCAGTGCACAGAGGGCCAGTGATTGATCTGCAGGGCCCTGCAACAGCTGCCAGGCAGGCACAACTCTGTCATCAGTCTGCGTGTGTGTGTTTGTGTCTGGGTGTGTGTGACCGCAGCCTCGCACAGCGATCACAGTGGGAGATCACTCTAGGCTGAGCAAACACCTCAGCTGGCCAGAGCTGTGTGACGGCCCCTACACACACACATAAACACACACATAGGTTGCTTTCTCTCTTCGTCTAACCCCTCCTCCACACAATTGTCTCATCCTCCATCTGTCCATCAAGACTGCATACAGGTGCCTGATGTCTCTCTCTCTCCCTCTCTCCTCTCAACCCTGACCTGGGATATCTATGAAATAGCATTTCTCTCTCTCTCTCTCTCTCTCTCTCTCTCTCTCTCTCTCTCTCTCTCTCGCTCTCTCTCAATCTCTCTCTCTACAGCAGCTACATCTTTGACGCACCCCTAGCAGAGGGGGAGATGAAGAGTTAAATGGGTTTCCTTGGATGCACAGTTGCACGGGATAGATGGAATGAGTGAGGGAGGGACATCACTCAGTGAGGATAAGGGCTATATAAAGAAGAGAGCAGTAGGGGAGGACAGAAGAGGGGAGAGTTGGAGCAGATGATGAGGGTTTGAGTCACAGAGAACCTGCTGCTGTAAAAACAACCACCCTAGTCACACACACACACACACACACACACACACACACACACACACACACACACACACACACACACACACACACACACACACACACACACACACACACACACACACACACACACACACACACACACACACACACACACACACACACACACACACACACACACAGTGGATGCGTACTGCGCAGGCAGTGACTCGATTGAAACCAACCGCTGCCAGAATTTCTCTTACACCCTCCCTCTCCCCCTCTGTTCATCTCCCCCTCCCTTCGCTTTCTCTCTTTCTCCCTTTCTCCTCTTCTCTCCCAGGTGGGACTGGGAGAATTTTTTTGGAGCACTCAGAGTTCCGTCTTTAATTGTATTCATCCGAGAAGGCCGATCGATAGAGGATATTTTTTCTACAGATTTATAACTATTACCATCAACAATAAAAAGCCTTTTCAGATAGCACAGGGTGTGGGTGAGGAGAGGAGGGGAGAGGACATGAGAGGACAGGAGAGGACACAAAAGGAGAGGATAGGAAAGGACAGGAGAGGAGAGGACAGGACAGGACAGGAGAGGACATGAGAGGATATGATAGGAAAGGACAGGAGAGGACGGGAGAGGATATGATAGGAAAGGACAGGAGAGGACAGGAGAGGATATGATAGGAAAGGACAGGAGAGGACATGAGAGGATATGATAGGAAAGGAGAGGAGAGGACATGAGAGGATATGATAGGAAAGGAAAGGACAGGAGAGGACAGGAGACGACACGAGAGGATATGATAGGAAAGGACAGGACAGGACAGGAGACGACACGAGAGGATATGATAGGAAAGGACGGGACAGGACAGGACATGAGAGGATATGATAGGAAAGGAAAGGACAGGAGAGGACATGAGAGGATATGATAGGAAAGGACAGGAGAGGACGGGAGAGGATATGATAGGAAAGGACAGGAGAGGACGGGAGAGGATATGATAGGAAAGGAAAGGACAGGAGAGGATATGAAAGGAAAGGACAGGAGAGGACAGGAGAGGATATGATAGGAAAGGACAGGAGAGGACAGGAGAGGATATGATAGGAAAGGAAAGGACAGGAGAGGACAGGAGAGGATATGAAAGGAAAGGACAGGAGAGGACAGGAGAGGATATGATAGGAAAGGAAAGGACAGGAGAGGACATGAGAGGATATGATAGGAAAGGAAAGGACAGGAGAGGACATGAGAGGATATGATAGGAAAGGAAAGGACAGGAGAGGACAGGAGAGGATATGAAAGGAAAGGACAGGAGAGGACATGAGAGGATATGATAGGAAAGGAAAGGAAAGGACAGGAGAGGACATGAGAGGATATGATAGGAAAGGAAAGGACAGGACAGGACATGAGAGGATATGATAGGAAAGGAAAGGACAGGAGAGGACATGAGAGGATATGATAGGAAAGGAAAGGACAGGACAGGACATGAGAGGATATGATAGGAAAGGAAAGGACAGGAGAGGACATGAGAGGATATGATAGGAAAGGAAAGGACAGGACAGGACATGAGAGGATATGATAGGAAAGGAAAGGACAGGAGAGGACAGGAGAGGATATGAAAGGAAAGGACAGGAGAGGACATGAGAGGATATGATAGGAAAGGAAAGGACAGGAGAGGACATGAGAGGATATGATAGGAAAGGAAAGGACAGGAGAGGACATGAGAGGATATGACAGAAAAGGAAAGGACAGGACAGGACATGAGAGGATATGATAGGAAAGGAAAGGACAGGAGAGGACATGAGAGGATATGATAGGAAAGGAAAGGACAGGACATGAGAGGATATGATAGGAAAGGAAAGGACAGGAGAGGACATGAGAGGATATGATAGGAAAGGAAAGGACAGGAGAGGACAGGAGAGGATATGATAGGAAAGGACAGGAGAGGACATGAGAGGATATGATAGGAAAGGACAGGAGAGGACATGAGAGGATATGATAGGAAAGGAAAGGACAGGAGAGGACATGAGAGGATATGATAGGAAAGGAAAGGACAGGAGAGGACATGAGAGGATATGATAGGAAAGGAAAGGACAGGAGAGGACATGAGAGGATATGATAGGAAAGGAAAGGACAGGAGACGACATGAGAGGATATGATAGGAAAGGACAGGAGAGGACATGAGAGGATATGATAGGAAAGGAAAGGACAGGACAGGAGAGGATATGATAGGAAAGGAAAGGACAGGACATGAGAGGATATGATAGGAAAGGAAAGGACAGGACATGAGAGGATATGATAGGAAAGGAAAGGACAGGAGAGGACATGAGAGGATATGATAGGAAAGGACAGGAGAGGATATGATAGGAAAGGAAAGGACAGGACATGAGAGGATATGATAGGAAAGGAAAGGACAGGAGAGGACATGAGAGGATATGATAGGAAAGGCAAGGACAGGAGAGGACATGAGAGGATATGATAGGAAAGGCAAGGACAGGAGAGGACAGGGGAAAGAGAATATTATGTATCACTTTAATAGAGTAAGGCTGATCCCCCAACTCTGAGGATGCAGCTAAACGCCATTGAACAATTTAGAAATAATCTCTCTAAATTCACAGTGGCTTGCATAATCTTGAAGAGTACCCATTCAACTGTTGAAGAAACACTGGTCCAATCAAATAAACTGGGCCCATCACATGAAATAGGAAACAGAAGACAGAAGCCTGAAAATGAAGAGCTAAAGCAACATGATAAACTCAGGAGCAACCCTTCGCCTCGTCTACTTAACAAAAGCTTGCAGGTTGATTCATTAGGGCTACTTTTGCTAGCGAGAGAGCAGTATTGATCCCATTCAGTTTGTTCAGAGAGTGAGAGAACCTGAGAGTGGAGGAAGATTGTTTCTGAGAATATATGGCTGTATTAGCACTAACCAAGCACAGTTACCTGGCACTTTAAATTATGCCCCCATGCGACAGACCTTGCTGTGAAAAGCCCTACCTCACCGCCAAAGTAAATCTTTATCGGCCAAGAATAACGTGTTCAGGAATGGACTATAAGTCACTGAACCCCTGGGGCCGATACGGATGCTGGCGGTGGCTGATTGCCTCGAGGTTAGAGCGTAACTAAAAGGTTGATGGTTTGAATCCCGGAGCCGACAAGTTTAAAAATCTACCGCCGTGCTCTTGAACAAGGCACTTAACCATAATTACTCCAGGGGTGCTGGACAATGATGACCCTGGCTGTGACCCCCTGTGGGTTTCTGAGGGGGAGTTGGGAGAAACACATTTCCATGACGCACGTGAACAAGAAACAAGTGTGCAAAAGGACAAAATGGTTATAATTGTATGTATATAAAACCATTTCAACTTGTCTATCAACAAATGCATGTGTATCGGCAGTAATGTGCCATTGTTGGTAAAGGAAGTATTACAACATCAGAGACCCACACACAGACCAATCCAGATATCACAAGAGATCTGAGGTAACAGTGTGAGTGTGTGATATGTAACAGGGCTGTTCAGAGAACTCACACCATTCCCAGACCCCCTGCCTCAGGCCTGGCCAGAAGCACAGGACAAAAAAAACAGTAGATAATTACAACCTGTGAACAGCCATCTAGAGAGACAGATATATATATATATATATATATATATATATATATATATATATATAGAGAGAGAGAGAGAGAGAGAGAGAGAGAGAGAGAGAGAGAGAGAGAGAGAGAGAGAGAGAGAGAGAGAGAGAGACAGAGAGAGAGAGAGAGAGAGAGAGAGAGAGAGAGAGAGAGAGAGAGAGAGAGAGAGAGAGAGAGCATGTGTCAGATAGAGGGACGGAGAGAGAGAAAGTGATCGTAAACAAAGGTGAAGGAGAGAGAGAAGGGCTGTTCAAGTGCAACAGAAGCAGGGCAGAAAGAGAGAGAGAATGTGAGAGGGTTAATCAGTGGAGAAGAAAACCTTTTCCACTGAAGGATGCCTGAGGCAAGAGTACACACACACAGAGAGAGAGAGAGAGAGAGAGAGAGAGAGAGAGAGAGAGAGAGAGAGAGAGAGAGAGAGAGAGAGAGAGAGAGAGAGAGATTTACCCAACACACACCCTATGCATGACAGTCAGTAATGTCAGAGCCCCAGAGCCACATGCCAATGATACAAACACCACCTACAGAAGCAACACATACAGAGGGCCCCCAAACCCATTGCAAAAGTCAATGTTATTTTATCCCCTAAAGAAAACAGGATAGGATTAACATAGGATGTGTGTATGTGCATGAAAACTACTGTATGTGTGTGTTTGATGAGCTCCATTAGTGATTTGGAGAGTGGGCAGCCGTTCCCATTAGAGTGGGTCTAAGTGCTGCACCCCACCCTCCTGGGCACTTGGTGGGCACCGGACGCACCAAGGGGCGGACAGCGCCTCTCAGTGCATTCCAAAACACCACCGACACACAAACACACACTCCACACCCAGCCCAAATCACCATTCTGTACTAATGACCTCAACCTAAACAGCTCCAAGCAACTCTAGAGCTATTAGTATGGGCATATTTATCGGGAAATGTTTTTTTATATGCCATTAAAAGCCAGGATAAAATGGACATTCGCATAAATTGAGCCACAAAAAGAGGGGGGGGACTACTAGGAGTCGAATTGTGAAATCCTCCTCTAGCTAAAGTGAATAGAGTCTTCAAGAACTGTAGAGGACGCTATTCAAATTTACACCAAGGGTACATACTCAAAAATGGCAAATCCTCTCCATGTCTCATTCCCTTCATCTGCACTTGATTAGAAATAACTAAATGATTGGAAAACGTCCAGTTGGCCTCTATTGCTTTTATCTATCTGCTCCTTTTCATATTAGAGCATATGAAGGAAAGGAGATGAGGAGAGGAGACGAGGAAAGAAAAGCCACTTGAGGCTATTGAGACTTGTCCAACGTCAAGTTCGTACAGGAGTTCCCAAACTGTCTTTGATGCACATTTTTTCCAAGGAGGAGAAGGAATTTGGGTGGAATACCTCCCGTTAACCCTTTCTCCATCTCCACGCCCTTCGTCTTTGTTCTCCCCGTCAACCGTTTGTTTACTGTGTTCTCTCTCTCTCTTTCCATCTCGCCTTCTCTCCCGTCCCATCTCCTTTTTCCAAAAGCCCAGGAGGGTAAGCGAGGACGGGACGGGGGGGATGGGACGGAGGTATGTGAGGCAGGAACAAAGGGGACATGGATTTGGAGAGAGAACGAGAAAGAGCCGGTGATAGGGGGAAACCCCATGCTACAACCGCTGCGGACAGGTTACATAAAGGAGCAGATATTCTATAAGGTTCGGGATGTTTCACCTCCTCAGAAAAGCCTGGTGTACCAACCTAGCGATACAAGTATACCACATGGGGTATACTCACATAACAGACTCATGGGAAAGGCACAAAGTCAAGGGTCACAGACAGTTTCACATGTGATTCTAGTCAGACTGCCTTTTTATGCACTGCGGCGAAAGACACGCACAGTCACAAACACACTGATTCTCATTCTCACACACACACACACACACACACACACACACACACACACACACACACACACACACACACACACACACACACACACACACACACACACACACACACACACACACACACACACACACACACACACACACACACACACACACACACACACACACACACACTCACTCAGACAAGCACAGCTCTGTGTCAGACGTAGCCGTAGACATTGCAATTTCACGGCAGGCATCAGGGACACGGCTGTGGAGAATCTAGCCGAGTGTGAAAAGTTGAAGCAAACCAGCATACAGACTTGGCCTGTCTCTCTCTCTGCTCTGGGCTATGATCTGCTGGTCTGCAGCCACTTTAATCTTGTACTGTTATTACATTCATTATAATGCACAATCATCAATATAGGCCAAGCTTTAAGATTTCTCCTCACAATCGATTATTTCCTATAGTCAATGTGACACTGGTTAGAAAAAAATGAAGGGATTCTGAATGTACGAAAATAAGGAGTTATTTGGACTCAGTGAGAAAGAGAGAGGGATGGAGAAGGGAGAGAGGGGGGGTGGAGAAGAGAGAGAGACAGGGATAGAGAAGGGAGAGAGGGGGGGTGGAGAACGGAGAGAGACAGGGATAGAGAAGGGAGAGAGACAGGGAGAGAGGGGGGATGGAGAAGGGAGAGAGAGGGATAGAGAAGGGAGAGAGAGAGAGATAGAGAAGGGAGAGAGAGGGATGGAGAAGGGAGAGAGAGGGGGATGGAGAAGGGAGAGAGAGGGATGGAGAAGGGAGAGAGAGGGGGTGGAGAAGGGAGAGAGAGGGATGGAGAAGGGAGAGAGAGAGGGATGGAGAAGGGAGAGAGAGAGGGATGGAGAAGGGAGAGAGAGAGGGATTGAGAAGGGAGAGAGAGGGATAGAGAAGGGAGAGAGAGGGATAGAGAAGGGAGAGAGAGAGGGGGATGGAGAAGGGAGAGAGAGGGATGGAGAAGGGAGAGAGAGAGGGGGATGGAGAAGGGAGAGAGAGGGATGGAGAAGGGAGAGAGGGAGATGGAGAAGGGAGAGAGAGGGATGAGAGAGAGGGATGGAGAAGGGAGAGAGAGGGATGGATAAGGGGAGAAGGGGAATGGAGAAGGAGAGAGAGGGATGGAGAAGGGAGAGAGAGAGGGATGGAGAAGGAGAGAGAGGGGGATGGAGAAGGGGAGAGAGAGGGATGGAGAAGGGGAGAGAGAGGGATGGAGAAGGGAGAGAGAGGGATAGAGAAGGGAGAGAGAGAGGGATTGAGAAGGGAGAGAGAGGGATAGAGAAGGGAGAGAGAGGGGATGGAGAAGGGAGAGAGGGATGGAGAAGGGAGGAGAGGGATGGAGAAGGGGAGAGAGGGATGGAGAAGGGAGAGAGAGGGGGGAGAAGAGAGAGAGACAGGGATAGAGAAGGGAGAGAGGGGGTGGAGAACGGGAGAGAGACAGGGATAGAGAAGGGAGAGAGACAGGGAGAGAGGGGGATGGAGAAGGGAGAGAGGGAGGGATGGAGAAGGGAGAGAGAGGGATGGAGAAGGGAGAGAGGGGGATGGAGAAGGGAGAGAGAGGGATGGAGAAGAGAGAGGTGGGAGAGAGGGGAGAGAAGGGATGGAGAGAGAGGGGGGGGAGAAGGGAGAGAGAGGGGGATGGAGAAGGAGAGAGAGAGAGGGATGGAGAGAAGGGATGGAGAGAGAAGGGAGAGAGAGGGGATGGAGAAGAGAGAGAGAGAGAGGGATGGAGAAGAGAGAGAGGGGGAGAGAGGGGGTGGAGAAGGGAGAGAGGGATGGAGAAGGGAGAGAGAGGGATTGGAGAGAGATGGGAGAAGGAGAGAGGGGGGATGGAGAAGAGAGAGGGATGGAGAAGGGAGAGAGAGGGAGGGGGGTGGAGAACGGAGAGAGAGGGATAGGAGAAGGACAGGGAGAGAGGGGGGATGGAGAAGGGAGAGAGAAGGGAGAGAGAGAGGATAGAGAAGGGAGAGAGAGGGATGGAGAAGGGAGAGAGGGGGGATGGAGAAGGGAGAGAGGGATGGAGAAGGGAGAGAGAGGGGGTGGAGAAGGGAGAGAGAGAGGGATGGAGAAGGGAGGAGAGGGATGGAGAGAGAGAGGGATGGAGAGAGAGGGAGGGAGAGAGGGATAGAGAAAGAGGAGGGGATGGAGA
This sequence comes from Oncorhynchus keta, assembly GCF_023373465.1. Classification (NCBI taxonomy): domain Eukaryota; kingdom Metazoa; phylum Chordata; class Actinopteri; order Salmoniformes; family Salmonidae; genus Oncorhynchus; species Oncorhynchus keta. Next base: position 15,384,126 of record NC_068456.1, read on the forward strand.
AGGAGAGAGGGATGGAGAAGGGAGAGAGAGGGGGATGGAGAAGGGAGAGAGAGGGATGGAGAAGGGAGAGAGGGGATGGAGAAGGAGAGAGAGGGATGGAGAAGGGGAGAGAGAGAGGGATGGAGAAGGGAGAGAGAGAGGGATGGAGAAGGGAGAGAGAGGGATGGAGAAGGGAGAGAGAGGGATGGAGAGAAGGGGGGAGAGAGAGAGGGATGGAGAAGGGGAGAGAGAATGGGAAGAGAGAGGGATGGAGAAGGGAGAGAGAGAGGGATAGAGAAGGGAGAGAAGGAGAGAGAGAGGGATGGAGAAGGGAGAGAGAGAGGGAGGAGAGAGAGAGGGATGGAGAAGGGGGTGGAGAAGAGAGAGAGACAGGGATAGAGAAGGGGGAGAAGAACGGAGAGAGAGGGATGAGAGAAGGGAGAGAGGGGGATGGAGAAGGAGAGAGAGGGATAGAGAAGGGAGAGAGAGAGAGATAGAGAAGGGAGAGAGAGGGATGGAGAAGGAGAGAGAGAGGGGATGGAGAAGGGAGAGAGAGGGATGGAGAAGGGGAGAAGGTGGGTGGAGAGGGAGAGAGAGGGATGGAGAAGGGAGAGAGAGGGATGAGAGGGATAGAGAAGGGAGAGAGAGGGATGGAGAAGGGGAGAGAGAGGATGGAGAAGGGAGAGAGAGGGATGGAGAAGGGAGATAGAGGGATGGAGAACGGAGAGAGAGGGGGTGGAGAAGGGAGAGAGAGGGGGGATGGAGAAGGGAGAGAGAGCGATGGAGAAGGGAGAGAGAGAGGGATGGAGAAGGGAGAGAGAGGGATGGAGAAGGGAGAGAGGGATGGAGAAGGAGAGAGAGAGGGGATAGAGAAGGGAGAGAGAGGGGGATGGAGAAGGGAGAGAGGGATGGAGAAGGGAGAGAGAGAGGGATGGAGAAGGAGAGAGAGGGATGGATAAGGGAGAGAGAGGGGAAGAGAAGGGAGAGAGAGGGATGAAGGGAGAGAGAGGGATGGAGAAGGGAGAGAGAGGGATGGAGAAGGGGAGAGAGAGGGATGGAGAAGGAGAGAGGGATAGAGAAGGGAGAGAGAGAGGGATGGAGAGGGGTGGAGAAGAGAGAGAGACAGGGATGGAGAAGGGAGAGAAGAGGGATAGGATGGAGAAGAGAGATAGAGAGAGAGAGAGGGATGGAGAGGGATGGAGAGGGAGAGAGAGGGGGATGGAGAAGGGAGAGAGAGGGATGGAGAAGGGGGAGAGAGAGGGATGGAGAAGAGGAGGGATAGAGAAGGGAGGAGAGAGAGATAGAGAAGGGAGAGAGAGGGATGGAGAAGGGAGAGAGAGGGGGATGGAGAAGGAGAGAGAGGGATGGAGAAGGGAGAGAGAGGGGGATGGAGAAGGGAGGAGAGGGGGTGGAGAAGGGGAGAGAGGGATGGAGAAGGGAGAGAGAGGGATTGAGAAGGGAGAGAGAGGGATAGAGAAGGGAGAGAGAGGGGGATGGAGAAGGGAGAGAGAGGGATGGAGAAGGGAGAGAGAGGGATGGAGAAGGGAGAGAGAGGGATGGAGAAGGGAGAGAGAGGGGGGTGGAGAAGGGAGAGAGAGGGATGGAGAAGGGAGAGAGAGAGAGGGATGGAGAAGGGAGAGAGAGAGGGATTGAGAAGGGAGAGAGATGGATAGAGAAGGGAGAGAGAGAGGGGGATGGAGAAGGGAGAGAGAGGGATGGAGAAGGGAGAGAGAGGGATAGAGAAGGGAGAGAGAGAGGGGGATGGAGAAGGAGAGAGAGGGATGGAGAAGGGAGAGAGGGAGATGGAGAAGGGAGAGAGAGGGATGGAGAAGGGAGAGAGAGAGAGGGATGGAGAAGGGAGAGAGAGGGATGGAGAAGGGAGAGAGAGAGGGATGGAGAAGGGAGAGAGAGGGGGATGGAGAAGGGAGAGAGAGGGATGGAGAAGGGGGAGAGAGAGGGATGGAGAAGGGAGAGAGAGGGATAGAGAAGGGAGAGAGAGAGGGATGGAGAAGGGAGAGAGAGGGGGATGGAGAACGGAGAGAGAGGGATGGAGAAGGGAGAGAGACAGGGATAGAGAAGGGAGAGAGATAGGGATGGAGAAGGGAGAGAGAGAGGGATGGAGAAGGGAGAGAGAGAGAACAATGGAGAAGGGAGAGAGAGAGAGGGATGGGGAAGGGAGAGAGAGGGATAGAGGAGGGAGAGAGAGAACGATGGAGAAGGGAGAGAGAGGGGGGTGGAGAAGGGAGTGAGAGGGATGGAGAAGGGAGAGAGAGAGGGATGGAGAAGGGAGAGAGAGAGGGATTGAGAAGGGAGAGAGAGAAGGATGGGCAACAAGACAAACACTCCAGATTTGGGCTGGGGGAGGGGGACTGCAGCGCTGTCAGGCTCTTCATGGAGCATGGGTGGATATTCCTGCCAAAGAGAGTCTCGCTACGTTAGCAATGCATCAACATTCCCAATCTGGGATTCATGGAGTAGGGATATTCTGGGAAATGTGAAGAGGTAAAGAGATTAGTGGTTCTCTGACAGGAGGGTAGGGAGAGGTGGGGTGGAGAGGGAGAGTACTGTTCTGAATAAGTAAGAGAGAGAGGGAGGGAGGGAGGGGGAGGGAGGGAGGGAGGAGGGAGGGAGGGAGGGAGGGAGGGAGGGATGGGAGGGCATTAGGAGTGGGGGATGAGGGGGAGAGGGAGAGTACTGTTCTGAATAAGTAAGAGAGGGAGGGAGGGAGGGGGAGGGAGGGAGGGAGGGAGGGAGGGATGGGAGGGCATTAGGAGTGGGGGATGAGGGAGAGAGGGAGACAGGGGGCTGTGTGTGCGTGTGCGTGTGCGTGTGTGACTCAGGCTGGGGTGGAGAGCAGAGCAGCTGTTTATCCCAGAGTCTAATGCTAACCATCAATAACAGTGGTGTAAGATGGACGCATTGCGTGCAGGGCTGTGGAGCATGCAGCTCACTCTAATTCTTAATCTAGAGTCGCTCTGGCCAGTCCCAGTTCTACTGATCACTTTATACTATTCATCTATGTGTGTGTGTGTGCGCGTGCGGGCGTGCGTGTGTGTGTGTGTGCGCATGTGTGTCCGCTCCCATTCCCACTGATAATGTAATAGAAGTGCTCTAATCCATATCATCCCATAATATGTTACGATGACAAGCCTGGCAAAAAAACAGAAAAATGTGTTTGCCTTGTATGATAACTGTTTTCATCCTTGGCCCTTATTAGGTGCTAATACTCCAGAAGGCCATAAGCAGAATGCTGGTAGGAATCCCTTAGCAACAATTAAAGGCCAGTCACCCAATTATCAGACCACGAGAAGTTCCTTTTTAAACCTTGACCTTGTTTTCTTGACTTCCGTCTAACATGGTTCTAAAGTCTCCTAGGGGAGCGATTCCCCTGCCCCAGTACCTTCCGT
>NC_068456.1:15392511-15407511 GCF_023373465.1 Oncorhynchus keta
GACCTAGCCCCAGCACAATACACTGACCTAGCCCCAGCACAATACACTGACCTAGCCCCAGCACAATACACTGACCTAGCCCCAGCACAATACATACCTAGCCCCAGCACAATACACTGACCTAGCCCCAGCACAATACACTGACCTAGCCCCAGCACAATACACTGACCTAGCCCCAGCACAATACACTGACCTAGCCCCAGCACCACTGACCTAGCCCCAGCACAATACACTGACCTAGCCCCATACACAATACACTGACCTAGCCCCAGCACAATACACTGACCAGCCCCAATACACTGACCTAGCCCCAGCACAATACACTGACCTAGCCCCAGCACAATACACTGACCTAGCCCCAGCAAAATACACTGACCTAGCCCCAGCACAATACACTGACCTAGCCCCAGCACAATACACTGACCTAGCCCCAGCACAATACACTGACCTAGCCCCAGCACAATACACTGACCTAGCCCCAGCACAATACACTGACCTAGCCCCAGCACAATACACTGACCTAGCCCCAGCACAATACACTGACCTAGCCCCAGCACAATACACTGACCTAGCCCCAGCACAATACACTGACCTAGCCCCAGCACAATACACTGACCTAGCCCCAGCACAATACACTGACCTAGCCCCAGCACAATACACTGACCTAGCCCCAGCACAATACACTGACCTAGCCCCAGCACAATACACTGACCTAGCCCCAGCACAATACACTGACCTAGCCCCAGCACAATACACTGACCTAGCCCCAGCACAATACACTGACCTAGCACCACACAATACACTGACCTAGCCCCAGCACAATACACTGACCTAGCACCACACAATACACTGACCTAGCCCCACACAATACACTGACCTAGCCCCAGCACAATACACTGACCTAGCCCCACACAATACACTGACCTAGCCCCAGCACAATACACCTGACCAGCCCCAGCACAATACACTGACCTAGCCCCAGCACAATACACTGACCTAGCCCCAGCACAATACACTGACCCAGCCCCAGCACAATACACACTAGCCCCAGCACAATACACTGACCAGCCCCAGCACAATACACTGACCAGCCCCAGCACAATACACTGACCTAGCCCCAGACCACAATACACTGACCTAGCCCCAGCACAATACAGTCTGATTATCAGCACAATACACTGACCAGTCCCAGCACTACACTGACCTAGCCCCACAGCAATACACTGACCTAGCCCCAGCACAATACACTGACCTAGCCCCAGCACAATACACTGACCTAGCCCCAGCACAATACACTGACCAGCCCCAGCACAATACACTGACCTAGCCCCAGCACAATACACTGACCTAGCCCCAGCACAATACACTGACCACAGCCCCAGCACAATACACTGACCTAGCCCCAGGTCACTGACCTAGCCCGGGCAGCAATACACTGACCTAGCCCCAGCACAATACACTGACCTAGCCCCAGCACAATACACTGACCTAGCCCCAGCACAATACACTGACCTAGCCCCAGCACAATACACTGACCTAGCCCCAGCACAATACACTGACCTAGCCCCAGCACAATACACTGACCTAGCCCCAGCACAATACACTGACCTAGCCCCAGCACAATACACTGACCTAGCCCCAGCACAATACACTGACCCAGCCCCAGCACAATACACTGACTGGCAGCCCCAGCACAATACACTGACCTAGCCCCAGCACAATACACTGACCTAGCCCCAGCACAATACACTGACCTAGCCCCAGCACTGACCTATAGCACAATACACTGACCTAGCCCCAGCACAATACACTGACCTAGCCCCAGCACAATACACCCAGCCCCAGCAAATACACTGACCTAGCCCCAGCACAATACACTGACCTAGCCCCAGCACAATACAGACCTAGCCCCAGCACAATACACTGACCTAGCCCCAGCACAATTACATAGCCCCAGCACAATACACTGATTAGCCCCAGCACAATACACTGACCTAGCCCCAACAATACACTGACCTAGCCCCAGCACAATACACTGACCTAGCCCCAGCACAATACACTGACCTAGCCCCAGCACAATACAATGACCTAGCCCCAGCACAATACAATGAACTGAACTAGCCCCAGCACAGTACACTAACCTAGCCCCAGCACAATACACTGATCTAGCCCAAGCAAAATACACTAACCTAGCCCCAGCACAATACACTAACCTAGCCCCAGCACAATACACTAACCTAGCCCCAGCACAATACACTGACCTAGCCCCAGCACAATACACTGACCTTCCAGCACAATACACTAACCTAGCCCCAGCACAATACACTGACCTAGCCCCACACAAACATGACCTAGCCCCAGCAAAGTACACTGACCTAGCCCCACACAATACACTGACCTAGCCCATACACAATACACTGACTTAGCCCCAGCAAAATACACTGACCTAGCCCCACACAATACACTGACCCAGCCCCAGCACAATACACTGACTTAGCCCCAGCAAAATACACTGACCTAGCCCCAGCACAATACACTAACCTAGCCCCAGCACAATACACTAACCTAGCCCCAGCACAATACACTAACCTAGCCCCAGCACAATACACTGACCTAGCCCCAGCACAATACACTAACCTAGCCCCAGCACAATACACTGACCTAGCCCCAGCACAATACACTGACCTAGCCCCAGCAAAGTACACTGACCTAGCCCCACACAATACACTGACCTAGCCCCTACACAATACACTGACTTAGCCCAGCAAAATACACTGACTTAGCCCCAGCAAAATACACTGACCTAGCCCCACACAATACACTGACCCAGCCCCAGCACAATACACTGACTTAGCCCCAGCAAAATACACTGAGCCCCAGCAAAAATGCACTGACCTAGCCCCAGCACAATACACTGCCCCAGCACATAGAGAGAGAAAAACACTGACCTAGCCATAGCACAATACACACTTAACCTAGCCCCAGCACAATACACTGACCTAGCCCCAGCAAAATACACTGACCTAGCCCCAGCGCAATACACTGACCTAGCCCCAGCAAAATACACTGACCTAGCTCCAGCAAAAATACTGACCTAGCCCATACACAATACACTGACCTTGCACCACACAATACACTGACCTAGCACCACACAATACACTGACCTAGCCCCAGCACAATACACTGACTAGCCCCAGCAAAATATACTGACCTACCACACAATACACTGACCTAGAGCACAATGACCTAGCCCCAGCACAATACACTGACCTAGCCCCAGCAAAACATACTGCCCCACACAATACAGACCCACCAGCACAATACACTGACCTAGCACCACACAATACACTGACCTAGCCCCAGCACAATACACTGACCTAGCACCACACAATACAGTGACCTAGCCCCAGCACAATACACTGACCTAGCCCCAGCACAATACACTGACCCTAGCACCACACAATACAGTGACCTAGCCCCAGCACAATACACTGACCTAGCACCACACAATACACTGACCTAGCACCACACAATACACTGACCTAGCCCCAGCACAATACACTGACCTAGCACCACACAATACACTGACCTAGCCCCAGCACAATACACTGGCACAATACACTGACCTAGCCCCAGCACAATACACTGACCTAGCCCCAGCACAATACACTGACCTAGCCCCAGCACAATACACTGACCGAGCACCACACAATACACTGACCTAGCCCCAGCACAATACACTGACCTAGCCCCAGCACAATACAGTCCTATTATCTCTCTACACTGCCTTGTCCCAGCTATTCCCCAGGGCCACAGCAACAGATGTACATGAGAGGAAGTAAGTGGTATTAGTAGTAGTGGTGGAGTTAACCTTAGCTTAGCACAAGTGACAGACAGCTCATATGAGCAGCAGCTGTGGCGTCTGTGCTAGTGATTGTGCTAACATGGGCCACAGCTTTAGCCTCAGCGCTAGTACTTTCTGGTGCTGGTCTTGGTCTGAGCGGGGAGCTCCTCTGTGGTGTGCTGGTGGTCGGTGGTGGTGGTGGTGGCAGGGGGCCGTGTTCAGCTAATTAACCCTTATGATCTAAATGAGGGCTGTGGGGAGGGGGGCACTCTGGACGCTATGGTTGGCTAACCTTGTGTTGACATATGATCACAGCCCAATCACAGGCCTTTTACTGGCAGCCTGCCGTTCCGACTTGGCAGAACTCGGTACAGAGTGGTCTGTGTGTGTGTGCGTGTGTGTGTGTGTGTGTGTGTGCGCGCGCGTGCGCGTGCATGTGCATGTGTGTGTGCGTGCGTGCGTGGGCACAAGCAATAAACATTGCTAGGTTTTATTAGCCTTTAGACGTACATTAAAAGATAATTCTGTCTAAACTATTAGTAGCATTACATGGTAAATCCTATTAAAAGGGCATAGTCACTATTAACATCACTGAGGTTAGGAGAGAGGAAATTACAATGAATGACTATATGAGTAGTTACTCCCTGCTTTGTGTGTCTACAGTATTACTATAAAGGAGGAAACTTAGAGCAAAACCAACCAAATAAAACTGAAATATTTACACACACGCTCTCACACACACACACTCACTCACAGTAACACACACCCAAGAGGATTCCCTCAGCTGGAAAAGGCTGGTTTGGATATGATGTCAAAGATTAAACCAGCGTTTCATCTCTGAGTTCCAGGAGATAAATAAATAAAGATAGGAGAGGCACAGAAACATGGGCACAGTGTGTTAGTGTGTTAACTCTGTCCTTCAAACCGGAGGGCAGGGGGTCACCGGAGAATACCCCGTCAGCCCTGCTCTCTCTCTGCCCGGTCAAGTAGAAAAGTGTATCTGTGTCGGGTAACAAGGGTATTTACTGCTACAAAGAGGTGAAGACAACAACAACACGGTGAGAGAGAGAGAGAGAGAGAGAGAGAGAGAGAGAGAGAGAGAGAGAGAGAGAGAGAGAGAGAGAGAGAGAGAGAGAGACAGAGAGAGAGAGAGAGAGAGGAAGATAGAGCAAGAGAGAGAGTTAAGAGAGAGAGAGAGAGAGAGAGAGAGAGAGAGAGAGAGAGAGAGAGAGAGAGAGAGAGAGAGAGAGAGAGAGAGAGAGAGGAAGACAGAGCAAGAGAGAGTAAAGAAGAGAGAGAGAGAGAGAGAGAGAGAGAGAGAGAGAGAGAGAGAGAGAGAGAGAGAGAGAGAGAGAGAGAGAGAGAGAGAGAGAGGAAGACAGAGCAAGAGAGAGAGAAAGAAGAGAGAGAGAGAGAGAGAGAGAGAGAGAGAGAGAGAGAGAGAGAAAGAAGAGAGAGAGAGAGAGAGAGAGAGAGAGAGAAAGAAAGAAGAGAGACAGAGAGAGAGAGAGAAAAAAGAAAGAAAACTACAGTGAAACTATGAAGGTATACACACAAAGAGCCAGGCCTGGGACCTAGCAAGTGCACCCAGACACAGATCTGTTTGACACACACACACACCCACACACACACACACACACACACACACACACACACACACACACACACACACACACACACACACACACACACACACACACACACACACACACACACACACACACACACACACACACACACTCTCCAGAGTATAACTCATCCCGGGCATTGGCATCTTTCTGCTGCAGCCTCCCAGAAGTCAGAGTTGACCGAGTCACACACTTAGTTACAAAAACGGAACACTCCAAAAGACCACACACACACCTACACATGCCCCATGGCGCCTGGAGAGCTGAACTGTAAAACACACAACGGACGGAGACATAGATAGAACGAGAGAGAGAGAGAGAGAGAGAGAGAGAGAGAGAGAGAGAGAGAGAGAGAGAGAGAGAGAGAGAGAGAGAGAGAGAGAGAGAGAGAGGAGAGGGAGAGGGAGAGGGAGAGGGAGAGGGAGAGGGAGAGGAGAGAGATTGAAGAGTGGGCCTGAGGCACATAAAGAGGTAATAAACAAACACAGACAAACTACAATAGCTATAGGATCCAGCTCTGATGCAGACAAAGGACTTCAAGTCAACAAGACCACAACTATGAACACAAACTGTACACTATGCTATTAAAGGGATAGTACTGGACTTTCCCCAGTCAGATGAAGTTGTGGATACCATTGTTATGTCTCTGAGTCCATTGTCCATTATGGAGGAAGTTGGAGGTAGCTTCTGCTAGCTATTCCCATAGACTTCAGTCTAGTTGGAAACCTCCTTTGAACTGCACGCAGACACATACAAATGGTATATAAGAGTTCATCTGACTCTGAGGAAGCAGATAAAGGGCTTTATTGGCAAAATCCCAAACTATCCCTTTAAGACTCCAAGAAATGCTTCATCAGAGAATGTACAGTGGCATTTTATGTTAGAATGAAGCTGTAAGTGGTTGACAGCTCTATTGAGGAGGTTGAGTCAGATGTGGATATCTTTGAAGAAGCCCTTAAGAAAACAATAGGCATTGGCTTAAGCTTGCATGTGCAAACATGAATCGTATGAGCACACACACACGCACACGCACACACACACACACGCACGCACACACACACACACACACACACACACACACACACACACACACACACACACACACACACACACACACACACACACACACACACACACACACACACACACACACAGAGACAGATGCACACACACACACACACGCAACCACTAAAAGGCTCTTGTTCAGGGGTGTTAATAAAAAGCACTTCAGCAGGACACGGACCAGCCCAAAGTCAACAGAGGGCTGAGAGAGGCTTCCCGACCAGGCCTGCTGTAAATACTTGGACCATTCCATTCCACAGACCCACCAAGCAGAGCGAGAGTAGGCAGGTAGCCTAGCGGGTTAGAGCGTTGGGCCAGTAACTGAAAGGTTGCTGGTTCGAATTCCTGAGCTGACTAGGTGAACAATCTGCTGGTGTGCCCTTAACCCTAATTGTGCCTGTAAGCCACTCTGGATAAGAGCATCTGCTAAATGACTCAAATGTAAATGTAGTATGCTAGCAGACCCCTTCATCTAAATGTGCATTTTGGAATGAAATCCAACACTAGCAGAACAATCACACCTTTCATCAAAGAAAGACAGAAATTAAAGTATTTGTTTCTTTATCCCGAACCAATCCCCCTCATGCACACGCCACCCGGCCGGGGCTAGACCCGTATCTAAGGCCCACCGCAGGAGAGCGAGGGACCACAGGTGCTCGGGTGAATCTGGTGGACATCTCCATTCATCATTCACACCACTGACCAGCGACAGCACCCAAACTAAATATGCCACAGTAAAGATAATCCATATATCATAGACACACCAAGGTTTACACACACCTGACCCCATTAGCTGAACATTGGGTGCCTACAGGGATCTGCCCTCTGTACAATAATACTACAAAACCATGAACACACACAACACAGTGGGGAAACAATATGGACCCCAATACATTGTACCCTCTACCTGATTCACTTTCTCCCTCTTCATCCTCCCTGTCTTCTTCCTTCTCTCTGACCCGTAACCTCCCTCCCTCTCTCTCTCTCTCTCTCTCTGTCCATCCTTTACTTCTCTTTCAAATTCCTCTTTTCTCACTCCCTGACTCTCCTTCTCTCCCTGTCGCTCCTTCACCTCTCACTCCCTGACTCCCCTTCTCTCCCTGTCGCTCCTTCACCTCTCACTCCCTGACTCCCCTTCTCTCCCTGTCGCTCCTTCACCTCTCACTCCCTGACTCCCCTTCTCTCCCTGTCGCTCCTTCACCTCTCACTCCCTGACTCCCCTTCTCTCCCTGTCGCTCCTTCACCTCTCACTCCCTGACTCCCCTTCTCTCCCCTTCTCTCCCTGTCGCTCCTTCACCTCTCACTCCCTGACTCCCCTTCTCTCCCTGTCGCCCCTTCACCTCTCACTCCCTGACTCCCCTTCTCTCCCTGTCGCTCCTTCACCTCTCACTCCCTGACTCCCCTTCTCTCCCTGTCGCTCCTTCACCTCTCACTCCCTGACTCCCCTTCTCTCCCTGTTGCTCCTTTACCTTTCACTCCCTGACTCCCCTTCTCTCCTTGTCACTCCTTCACCTCTCACTCCCTGACTCCCCTTCTCTCCCTGTCGCTCCTTCACCTCTCACTCCCTGACTCCCCTTCTCTCCCTGTCGCTCCTTCACCTCTCACTCCCTGACTCCCCTTCTCTCCCTGTCGCTCCTTCACCTCTCACTCTCTGAATCCCCTTCTCTCCCTGTCGCTCCTTCACCTCTCACTCCCTGACTCCCCTTCTCTCCCTGTCGCTCCTTCACCTCTCACTCCCTGACTCCCCTTCTCTCCCTGTCGCTCCTTCACCTCTCACTCCCTGACTCCCCTTCTCTCCCTGTCGCTCCTTCACCTCTCACTCCCTGACTCCCCTTCTCTCCCTGTCGCTCCTTCACCTCTCACTCCCTGACTCCCCTTCTCTCCCTGTCGCTCCTTCACCTCTCACTCCCTGACTCCCCTTCTCTCCCTGTCGCTCCTTCACCTCTCACTCTCTGACTCCCCTTCTCTCCCTGTCGCTCCTTCACCTCTCACTCCCTGACTCCCCTTCTCTCCCTGTCGCTCCTTCACCTCTCACTCCCTGACTCCCCTTCTCTCCCCTTCTCTCCCTGTCGCTCCTTCACCTCTCACTCCCTGACTCCCCTTCTCTCCCTGTCGCTCCTTCACCTCTCACTCCCTGACTCCCCTTCTCTCCCTGTCGCTCCTTCACCTCTCACTCCCTGACTCCCCTTCTCTCCCTGTCGCTCCTTCACCTCTCACTCCCTGACTCCCCTTCTCTCCCCTTCTCTCCCTGTCGCTCCTTCACCTCTCACTCCCTGACTCCCCTTCTCTCCCTGTCGCTCCTTCACCTCTCACTCCCTGACTCCCCTTCTCTCCCTGTCGCTCCTTCACCTCTCACTCCCTGACTCCCCTTCTCTCCCTGTCGCTCCTTCACCTCTCACTCCCTGACTCCCCTTCTCTCACTGTCGCTCCTTCACCTTTCACTCCCTGACTCCCCTTCTCTCCTTGTCACTCCTTCACCTCTCACTCCCTGACTCCCTTCTCTCCCTGTCGCTCCTTCACCTCTCACTCCCTGACTCCCCTTCTCTCCCTTTTCGCTCCTTCACCTCTCACTCTCTGACTCCCTTCTCTCCCTGTCGCTCCTTCACCTCTCACTCCCTGACTCCCCTTCTCTCCCTGTCGCTCCTTCACCTCTCACTCCCTGACTCCCCTTCTCTCCCTGTCGCTCCTTCACCTCTCGCTCCCTGACTCCCCTTCTCTCCCTGTCGCTCCTTCACCTCTCACTCCCTGACTCCCCTTCTCTCCCTGTCGCTCCTTCACCTCTCACTCCCTGACTCCCCTTCTCTCCCTGTCGCTCCTTCACCTCTCACTCCCTGACTCCCCCTTCTCTCCCTGTCGCTCCTTCACCTCTCACTCCCTGACTCCCTTCTCTCCCTGTCGCTCCTTCACCTCTCACTCCCTGACTCCCCTTCTCTCCCTGTCGCTCCTTCACCTCTCACTCCCTGACTCCCTTCTCTCCCTGTCGCTCCTTCACATCTCACTCCTTGACTCCCCTTCTCTCCCTGTCGCTCCTTCACCTCTCACTCCCTGACTCCCCTTCTCTCCCTGTCGCTCCTTCACCTCTCACTCCCTGACTCCCCTTCTCTCCCTGTCGCTCCTTCACCTCTCACTCCCTGACTCCCCTTCTCTCCCTGTCGCTCCTTCACCTCTCACTCTCTGACTCCCCTTCTCTCCCTGTCGCTCCTTCACCTCTCACTCTCTGACTCCCCTTCTCTCCCTGTCGCTCCTTCACCTCTCACTCCCTGACTCCCCTTCTCTCCCTGTCGCTCCTTCACCTCTCACTCCCTGACTCCCCTTCTCTCCCTGTCGCTCCTTCACCTCTCACTCCCTGACTCCCCTTCTCTCCCTGTCGCTCCTTCACCTCTCACTCCCTGACTCCCCTTCTCTCCCTGTCGCTCCTTCACCTCTCACTCCCTGACTCCCTTCGCTCCCTGTCGCTCCTTCACCTCTCACTCCCTGACTCCCCTTCTCTCCCTGTCGCTCCTTCACCTCTCACTCACTGACTCCCTTCTCTCCCTGTCGCTCCTTCACCTCTCACTCCCTGACTCCCCTTCTCTCCCTGTCGCTCCTTCACCTCTCACTCCCTGACTCTCCCTTCTCTCCCTGTCGCTCCTTCACCTCTCACTCCCTGACTCCCCTTCTCTCCCTGTCGCTCCTTCACCTCTCACTCCCTGACTCCCCTTCTCTCCCTGTCGCTCCTTCACCTCTCACTCCCTGACTCCCCTTCTCTCCCTGTCGCTCCTTCACCTCTCACTCTCTGACTCCCCTTCTCTCCCTGTCGCTCCTTCACCTCTCACTCTCTGACTCCCCTTCTCTCCCTGTCGCTCCTTCACCTCTCACTCCCTGACTCCCTTCTCTCCCTGTCGCTCCTTCACCTCTCACTCCCTGACTTCTCTCCCTGTCGCTCCTTCACCTCTCACTCCCTGACTCCCCTTCGCTCCCTGTCGCTCCTTCACCTCTCACTCCCTGACTCCCCTTCTCTCCCTGTCGCTCCTTCACCTCTCACTCCCTGACTCCCCTTCTCTCCCTGTCGCTCCTTCACCTCTCACTCCCTGACTCCCCTTCTCTCCCCTTCTCTCCCTGTCGCTCCTTCACCTCTCACTCCCTGACTCCCCTTCTCTCCCTGTCGCTCCTTCACCTCTCACTCCCTGACTCCCCTTCTCTCCCCTTCTCACCCTGTCGCTCCTTCACCTCTCACTCCCTGACTCCCCTTCTCTCCCTGTCGCTCCTTCACCTCTCACTCCCTGACTCCCCTTCTCTCCCTGTCGCTCCTTCACCTCTCACTCCCTGACTCCCCTTCGCTCCCTGTCGCTCCTTCACCTCTCACTCCCTGACTCCCCTTCGCTCCCTGTCGCTCCTTCACCTCTCACTCCCTGCATCTCTGTCTATCTGTCTGCTGTGGGAGTGGGAGGGTGGCATCCAGAGGGAAGGGTAAAACTGTATTAAGGGATGACAACACGCTCTGTAAAGATGAACGGAGGCATCCACATTTTAATCCTAGTTTAGAGGGAGAAAATAATCAAACCGGAGGAAGAGATTTCACTGGCGCAGGAGGAAGCATGTTGTGCTGATTTAAATGTTTACATAGATTAGGAAAGTGAGAAAAAAAAAGTTATTCAACAATCATAGCTGGAAGGTTCAAATGCATTTTTATTGCAGCTAATGCGGTCACAAATAGCCTATGGGATAGGAGTAAAGTGAGCAATGGCCAGGGGTAGGGACAGTAAGCTTCCCACTCCCCTGCAGACAGGACAGCCCAGGGCAAGAGAAAATGGTGTGTGTGTGTGTGTGTGTGTGTGTATGTGTGTGTGTGCTTGTGTGTGTGTGTGTGTGTGTGTGTGTCTATATTTCTATGCATACTTCTATCTCTCTCTCTAAACCTGCAGGCTCCATTTCTCAGGCCTGGCCAGGCTGGTCTTAGTGTCCAGATCACATTTCATATAAAAGCTGTGTGTCCTTCATACCATGTCCAAATAGCGTATGCCCTGTCATATGGCACCCACACACACACACACACACACACACACACACACTGGTTCACCCACTGACACACACACCCACACAAACTGCCTGACCTCTAATGTACTGTATTGCACACATACCAGCATAACCAACACGTCCAACAGACACCACCCCACCACACCTAAATATACCAACACAGCATGAAACGTATCCCAACCATACACATGGGCATGTGGGATGCCTTATAACACCCTGCTCTCATGAAACCCTTATTGAAAGAACTGGACATGTGTAAGGACTGACCTGAAGGATAAAGGTTGAACTCATGACCAAGTTCTATAGGTGTCCGAGAGGGAGTATGATGACAGGACATAACCAGGATAGGAGAGGACAGAAGGGCATGCCCCAGGATCAACTTACTGCACATGGCCTGCTGCATACTGCCTACATCCATCAAGCTGGCATTAGAATGTGAGAGGTGCTTTGGTTTGATGCCATCGTCCCAGCAATGATCTCCGCCCTCTTTTCTACCAGTGACTTTTGAACCCAGGGAGGGGGCAGAGACAGAAGAGGAAGCAAGACATCTGCCTGGCTCCTTTTATCTGGTTCATATAGAGTCAATTAAATAAGCAGACCATATCCAGCTGCTATTGCATTGGTGCCTATGGGAGAGCTTCCCCTTAAGCAGAAAAATGTTTTCTATGGTAATTGGCCTGAGTAAGACATCTTTATTTATCCACCATCTTTGGAAGCTTTATGACTTTATCAGTGGAGGCTCCTCAGAGGAGAATGGGGAGGACCATCCTCGCCAGTGAATTACATAAAAATAAAAATTGTGAAACATTAAAAAAGTTATCATTTTTAGATAAAAATATACTAAATATATTCACGTCACCAAATAATTGATTAGAACACACTGTTTTGCAAATAAGGTACAGTATCCTCAACAGCACTCTGTAGAGTAGCACCATGGTGTAGACAGAGCTTCTGTCCTCCTCTGGACACAATGACTTCAATACAAAAACCTAGGAGGCTCATGGTTCTCTCCCCCTTCCATAGACTTCCATAGGCACAGTAATTATGACAACGTCCGGAGGACGTCCTCCAACCTATCAGAGCTCTTGCAGCATGAACTGACATGTTGTCCACCCAATCAAAGGATCAGAAAATTAATCTAGTACTGAAAGTGTAAGCTACAACTAGCTAGCACTGCAGTACATAAAATGTGGTGAGTAGATGACTCAAAGAGAGAGAAAACAGTTTTGAACAAATTAATTTCTTCAAACATGAAGGAGAAGCAAGAGAGAGAGCTAGCTATATTTTGTTATATCTTTTTCACTTTCACATATGTTGTAATAGAAATAAGGCCATGCTCATAAAAACAAACGTCACCAACTGCCACTGGACTCTATAGTGTCTAGCTGTACCACCCCACTATCACACACTGTACAAAGGTAAAGAACTCCTGCTAATGTCTGCCTTCCACATACACGGCCATGTGGATCTAACACACACACATCCTCCCAGCTCCTCTCCAACTCCCTCCGGTTTCCTTTTCAACACAACCCTGGAAAAATGGCCCAAAAAACGACAAACTTATTTCACT
Organism: Oncorhynchus keta; assembly: GCF_023373465.1. Lineage (NCBI taxonomy): Eukaryota > Metazoa > Chordata > Actinopteri > Salmoniformes > Salmonidae > Oncorhynchus > Oncorhynchus keta. Next base: position 15,405,632 of record NC_068456.1, read on the forward strand.
GCCATTTCTCCGTTGCTTTTTTCCTCTCCCTTGATAAGCCCTGATCTCTTTCATTTTCTCTGCCTCCCTCCCTCTCTCTATTTCTTTTAATTCACCAGCTAAGCACCCTCAGGTCAGCTGCATTATCAGATATTAGCTTTCATTTTCCTTTTTGACGTTTCTGTTGTTTTTCTTTCCCCTTACTCCGTTAAGGCGAGATGACAGAGGCCCTGGCTGCAAGGCCAGCTAACCGGTCTGAACTGGTTCTGGGCATAGAAGAGTGGTAGGGGGGCAGTGGCATTCCCTTTGGCCAAAAGGGAACCTGGAAGCATTTGATGTGTAGTCAGGTACAGTCAGGGAAAAGGAGGGAGGGAGAAAAAGAAGAGGTAGAAGGAATAAAGAGAAAGGAAGAAATCGAGTGTGAAAGGAAAAGCAAGTGAAAACAAGAGAGAGTGAAAGAAAGGAGAGTGAAAGAAAGGACGAGAGGGGGGAGCAAGCAGCCCCAGCACACAGTCTATGACACCCGTCTCATCAAACAGTTGGCTCTCTGCCAAGTTCATCTGTTAATGGACAACCAGCATCAGACATCAGCCATAGTCCCTCCCCCTCTCTCCCCCCTCTCTCAGTGTGTGCATTCAGGGGGGCACTCCTTGCCCAAAGCCATTCTATTAGTCTGTCTGTCTGCTATGCCTACCCAGTGGCCTCTAGAGCCCCCGTTCCTTGCTTCACTATAGGGGCAGAATTGTGGCTGCATGGGGGCTTCCATGGGGCCCACACAACCACTCTCTCCCTCTATTGGCCCCTTCGCTCTCTCTTCTACTCTTGGCATATCAAATATAGATGTGTGTTGGACCCGGATGACTTGAACTGTGGCACAGGTGTCCCCTCCCTCTCTTCTAACCAGTCAACTTCACCATACGAGAGAGACAGTTGTTCGTGCTAGCACACAGCGTGTTGAGACATATTCTCCTCGGCAAAGAACGGCCAGGAAGAATGAACGAGGGGAAGAAAGGGGGTGGAGAGAGAAAAGAGGTGGAGGTTTAACATGTATTTCAGTTCTTACAGGCAATGCGAGAGAAAAGTGGCTTGCCTTTTCACGTCCTTTTTGTCAGGCAAGCATTCAAGGCATTACAGATTATTTTCATGCTTCAACATTCAGCCAGGTATTAAATACGTGATGCTTAAGACGTTGAAACACACTGGGAGAATATACTAATATACTGGCGAGTGTCTGTTTATTTTCCCCGACGAGGCTCCAAATTTGACATACAGTGGTGACGGACACTACATCTGGAACTGGGGAAAAGCAGCACATTTAAAGTGGAGCAGTGTGGCAACTCTCTCTCCTTTTTTCCCTTCTTTTCTCTCCCCCTTTTCTCTCTCTCTCCTCTATCATTCTCACCCCTCTCTTCTCTTCCCGCTCGACCACACACTGCTGTTCCTCTCCTCTACTACCACCTCATTATCACATTCCCTTACACACGCACACACACACACACCACCCATACACCCCTAAAACCCTTCCGACATTTCACTGTTTCTTTACCCATTTTGAAATAATAAATTATCCATTAGATTTCATCATATCTTACTGAGGCAATTACATCAAGAAAATGATAGCGCGTGTGGGATCAATTATGCATGCCCTTGGCCAAAGACCAGAGACAGGGAAGTGGAAGAGGGCAGATCCACTACCGACACACACACACACACACACACACACACACACACACACACACACACACACACACACACACACACACACACACACACACACACACTAAGCCCTACCCCTGGCTTGCTAGCTCACTTCAAAGTTGTTAATATTCATCTGGGAAACTGTATCCAAAACACAAATAAATTATTAAGTACATGAACTTTTTAGGCAGTAAGATTAACTG